>NW_024466502.1:53092500-53311864 GCF_017591425.1 Ochotona curzoniae
GGTCAGTTCTGTCTTCAGCCCTGTCTTCTATGCAAACCAATAAATGTTGGAGACCAACCTGATCCTGCCCACCACACACTCAGCCCTCACGCAAACCAGTGGGAGCTGCAGCCTAGTCAGAGTGACCTGCAATAACCACCATCAGGCCCACCCGCTGCCCTGGCTCCCGTGCTTGCCAGTATGTATAGTCTGACCCACGTCCCATTCAGCTCTCATACATGTCAATTGGCATTAAAGCCTAGTTCAACCCAACCAGCCCCACTATCCAGCCCACACATGTGCTGGTTGGTACCACTCTCTGACTAGCCATGCCTGCCCCAGTCCTGGTTCTCATGCTCACCAGACAGAATGGCAACCTAAGAGAAAAGTGCCCAAAGTTTCCCTATTGGGCACACTCCTACTTCTGGATCATGCCTCTCCAGGTGGTTCTGCAGTTTGGCTTGACAGAATTAGTGCCCCAGGCTATCATCTGCCACCTGATACTCTGACAGAGCCCAAAACACACCACACCAACTCTAACACTTGCACCAGTAGGAACAGTCAATGCAGCCTGGCTTTTCCCTGGTCCAGCTCACATGAAGCCAACAAGTGTTGTAGCTCTTCCCAGTCTGGTCTTCTCCCATCCCAACTCATGCTCTCCACTGGGAATGGTAATCCAGCAAGGGAGCCCCATGCAGCCCCACTAATGGCTTTGCCCCCCTCCCTTGAATTCCAGGAAGGAAGGAGGGGAAGGAGGGAGGAAGGGAGTGAGGGAGGCAGGAAGGAAGGGAGGAAGGAAGAGAGGTAGAGAGGGAGGGAGGGAGGGAGGAAGGGAAGGAAGGAAGGAAAGGAGGAAGAAAGGGAGGGAGGGAGGGAGGAAGGAAGAAAAGAAGAGAGGGAGGGAGGGAGGGAGGGAGAAAGGAAGGAAGGAAGGAAGGAAGGAAGGAAGGAAGGAAGGGAGGGAGGAAGGGAGAAAGGAAAGAAGGATGGGAGGGAGAGAAGGAGGAAGGAAGGAAGAAAGGGAGGGAGGGAGGAAGGAAAAAAGGAAGGAGGGAGGGATGGAGGGAGAAAGGAAGGAAGGAAGAAAGGAAGGAAGGAAGGAAGGATGGGAGGAAGGAAGGGAGGAAGGAAGGAAGGAGGGAAGGAAGGAAAAAAGGAAGGAAAGAAAAAAAGAAAGAAATACAGAGCTGTAGAAAACATTCAGCGTAAAGAGCCTAGCTGCGAACCCATGAATCTACAGCCAGCTGATTTTTTTAAAATATCTGTATTTTTATTCATTTTAATTTTATGATACAATTCCATAGTCTGAGATTTCCCTTACCCCCTCTCCAAATACCCTCTCTGCCCCGATTTCCCCATATTGTTACAAGACTATAGTCCTTCATAAGCTGATTTTTTATAAGAATACTTAGAATAGGCATCAGAGAAAGGAGTCTTTTCAACAAGAGTGCTGAGAAAACTGACATTCCAAAATAGCAGAAGGAAACTAGATCTCTGTCATCCACCAAATATTAAAGAAATCAACTCAAAATGGATTATAACCCTGAGCACATTATGCAAAACTATTGACAAAAGCATAATGTAAACATCAGGACAAGCATTTTATAGACATGTCTCCCAACACAAGGTGAGAAATGAAAACCTGACATACGGGGTTTCATTAAACTACAAAACTTTTGCCTTCCAACAGAGTAGAAAATCATTTAAAAAAATAACAGGCAACTTTTAGACACTATTTAATATCTGGCAAAGAATTAATAACCAGAAAATATAAGGAATCCAACTCAGTATCTCAGGCACAAATAATCCAACCAACATTAGGTCGTTGTTCTGAGCAGACAGTTTTCAAAACAAGGCATTCAATTGGCCATAGGGAAGTATAAAATATCCTGAACACTGCCAATAACCAGAGAAATACAATCAGAAGTACAATAACATATCACCTTACTCCAGTAAGGATGTCTGCCTTCAAAAGATAAAGCATAATAAGGGTTTACAAGAATGTGGAGAAAAGGAAATCATAAACATTTTTGATTGGAAAGTAAAATAACGCAACTTTCCTAGAAAACAGTTCCGTGCCTGAATTCTGGTGGGTTATTAAAAAAAATAGATAAAGACACAGAGATACACACACACACACACAGTCCCTTCTACTGTAGTATTTTTGGGCTTCTGCCCACAAGAAGACTATCACCTGAGTCTGAACCAAACAAATTCACCTGATTTCGGACTTTAAGTCTTCTACGTTAGGAGCCAAAACAAACCTCTTTTCTAAATATAGCAGCTTGCTAACTTCCACATGCGTTTAGAAACAGAGATTCACAATTTCACAGGTAAACCTGGGCTGCAAACTGAAATCCTGACACGGACAATGAAAGCAGCAACATGAATGGAACCCCCTACGTAAGTGCCCACGCGTGCAGCAGACCAGTGCTGGACACTTGTGGAGAAGCCCATGAGCAAGCTGTAAAAGCAGCCTGCGCTCAGGCTCCAACAACTGTAACAGCCAGAAGCACAAGCCCAGTCCTGGCAGATCTACCGAGTGTTTAATTCCTTTTGAAAAACTGGTGTAAACAAGAGAAGTAGGTCTTAGGGGTGTATTGATTTAGACAATACGTCACAAGTGTTAACACAGCTGCATACACGTTAGAAATAAGTCACCCATTTCTTTGACCTGACAGAACAAAACAAACAAAAGCTGCTTTTTCCTGTGAACTTCCTATCACCAGAGCAAGCAGAGGTTTTTAAAGAATCATAAATAAAGGTATATTCCTTTTAAAATTATACCACTGTTTAAAATGTAAGAAGGCAGAGGTGATTCTGAAAGACAAAGAGGTCACTGAAAGTACTTGTTAATCAGAGTTTTATGTACAGTGAAAATCTTAAATTGCTTTCAGATCTCATAACTAGACTAATGCACCTATACATGACAGTGAATCATGGTTTTTTGTCTCATGAAAACTATCACATTTCCTAGGTTAAAAGCAGAAAACTTCAGACATCTCTGGAAAACATAGGCAAACCAGCTAGATAACTTTTGCCTTATATAAATCACAAAAAAAAATTCCTTCACATTCTTTATGAAAACGTCCCTTCTGCCCTACTAAGTATAATTATTACAGATTGAGCATCATGACTCAAAAATTCAAAAATCTAAAATTCTCAAAAATCTGGGATGTCCAAAATCTGAAATCGTTTGAGTCATAATATACATAATGTCACAATTGAAACATTCTGTACCTGGTCATACATGGTGTGTTACGACCAACATGGAGAGATGACACGAAATTACCTGAAACTTTGTGTCTGAGAAGTAAATGAAGCATAACTAAACTTACTATTTAGATACCATTCCTGTATTCAAGATACCTCACTATGTTTATGCAGATATTTCAAGGTCCAAAATACTTTTCAAAGAATTTCAGATAAATTATATTTATCCTGTCATATGCAATTCTTGCCTCTCTTCAGTATAGCTGCCTGGAGCTAAAGCTTTAAAGAGAGCTAGGAATGAAAGCAACGGAAACAACAGGTAGAGGGAGAAGAGTAGGGCTTCAAGGAGCCACAGTGACATATTATTACACTGACAGACATACGCAAAAGCACAACACTGCTTCACTGAGCTTCGCAAATCCCCTTCTCTTTCCCTAGGGGAAATCTGATAGTCCATAGAGCCATTTGGGACCCATACTGCTTTTCCTAGTGAAGTCCACATTTTTTTTTCCATTTAGCATCATTAATTTGAATCCTAGTCTTTGAAAAATTCAACGAGCTTCTCAGATTTTCTTCTGGAGATTGACTAGGGGTTTGCAAAAACATTCCATGGCAAAACCGGAATGTTTAAATTCACCTCAGCACCGTCTACTGTATCTCTCCGGACACTGCACCTGTCAACGTTGCTGACAGGCCTATTTTAACAATCTTCTTCAGTTGTATGATGTATTCAAGGATGTCAGCTGCAGAAACACACATGCCCTTACCTGTAATGATGCAACAGAATGCAAACTTCTCATCTGTATAAATCTCATCATGATAAATCATGGTGCTTCTGGGTGATTCTGCTCAGTGAAGACAATTCACTCTACCCAGGTCACAGATGGTAATGACTCTGGCATCCCTGATACATGACTTCCCAAGTCAACAAGAACTGCGAAAAGAGCATGTGCAGGAGACTCCTACCACCAAATTTAGCTATGATAAACATCAAACATCTCTTCCAGCCACATTCCTTTCAGACATTGGTTCAAACCAATCTCCAAAATCAACCGGAAAATGAATTCTAGCCAAGTGCCAAAAAAAAAAAAAGAAAAATTCAAATTCTGGCAAATAACAGATGGAGAGAAATATCTAGACCAAATGTGTCTGGATATTCAAAGGAAAAAAATATTTCTCTATGATTTTTTAAATTTCCTGCTTTGAAGTAGTGTATATAGTATTAGTATTGGATTTTCTACCTTTGCCAATATCTACAATGACATGCATGTAAATAGCAGAATGTTAAATTTGTAACTGTTACTACAGGGTTATACTACTGTGACATATGGGGGGAAACTGAAGGAGGGGAAATTGAGGAAAAGGGGGGAGGAATCCCTATACCTACAAAACTGCCTCATGGAAAGTAATAACAATGATTAAAAATAAAGAATATGTAAAGATGCAGAGAAATGTTTATGAGATAGTAATTGAAACATTCAGGGTGAAAATTTAGGTTAAAAATTCTACTTTATTCAAAAATTCTCATTCCATACGTTAAAGGACCTAGCAGATGTTTGAATATGAGTCATATGTTTTGTGTATTAGAGCATTCAAGCCCTTATAAACCTTTTGCCTTTATCTGCCTCACACATGTCGGATATACACCTGCTATAATAAAAGCAGATGTATTGAACCAATATAGAAAATGAATTAAAAGAGGTTTCTGGTGCAAAAAAAACACTTGAAATCCATTTATAGATTTCCATAATATACTCACTCTGTGAATTTTTTGAAAATTTCTTGGATTCCAACCTTGCAGCAAAATAAATTCATTTTATGCAATTTTTCTTCTTGATTTTTACTTTTCATGCTAGAGTTCCTTGGATTCAGAGATTTTCCCTTCCTCCTTCCCCATTCCTTGCAACAGTTTTCCTCAATATTATTACAATAGTATAGTCCTTCAACAGCAGTCACAAGTCCACCATTCTACCATTCACGTGTATCCTGACATTGTAGCTACATTCTATAATGGTATAAATTCTAGCATCCTATTGTCAAGATAAATGTAACTGTTTCATTGGGAGTTCATCTTTTATTCAGGAGTAGAGGTGCATATTACAGTATATGTTCATTTCTCAGTATGCTAGGTTCCATTAAATAGTTCCTCTGCAAAGATTTTCTCTCATTCTGTTGGATGCTTCTGCAGTTTGTTGATTGTTTCTTTTTCTGTATGGAATCTTCCTAGTTTATGTAGTCTTATTTGCTTATTTTTCCTTGACTGCCTATGCTTTTGGTGACTTTTCCAATAAGTCTCTACAAATGTCTCTAATGTGTAGACTTCCTAAGAGTGTGATGGTTTTTTGACGCAAATTAAAGTCCTTGATCCATTTAGACCTGATTTTTGTATCAGGTAAGAGGTTGGGATCTTGTTTCTTACTTCTGCAGGCTGCTATCCAATTGATCCAGCAGCAGTCAGTTTTTGAAATGTTTGGCAGAATTCAGCAGTGAAGCTATCCATTGCAGTGTTTCTCTTTGTTGAGAGAGATTTAATTACTGTTTTAATCTCCATCCTAATTATAGATCTGTTTCATTATTAATTGCCTCATGGTTCAATTTTGGTAGATTGTATGTATTTGAAAATATATCCATGTCTTTAAGGTCTTCTAAAAAGTTGGCATACAGTTGCTTTAATAGTTCCTGATTGTTCAATGTATGTTATTATATTTAATTTTGTCTTTGATTCTATTGATTGGTATCTCCTCTCATTTTTTGATTGGTTGGGCTAATGGGTATTTTTTGTTGTTGTTGTTGATTTTCTCAAAGAACCAGCTCTTAATTTGTTGATCTTATGGATTGTTCTTTTGCTCTCTATCTGATTTATTTCCTCTCTTATCTTGATTAGTTCTTTTTTGCTGCTAATCTCGGGATGATTTTGCTGTTGTTTTTCTAGTTCCTTTTGATGTATGATTAGCCTGTTTATTTGGTGCGTTCTACTTTATGGACATAGGCATTGATTGAAATGAACTTCCCTCTTAACAATTCCTTGATTGTGTCCCACAAGTTTTCATATGTTGTGTTGATGCCTTCATTGGTTTCAAGCAATTTTTACTTCCTTTTTTATTTATTCTATAACCCATTGTTAATTTAGCAGCATATTGTTTAGTCTCCAAGTATTTTCATATCTTCTGGGGAGTTTGACTTGGTGACGTCCAGTTTTACTTCACTTCTTGAGGCTTTTGGTGGCCTATAATATGATCAATGCTTCAGAAGATTCTTCTATGTACAGATAAAAATGTGAATTTTGCATCCATAGGATGAAAGGTTCTGCAGGTAGTAATTAAGTCTATTTGTTCCATAGTTTGGGTGAGCTCTGTTGTTTCCTTGCTGAGTTTATGTTTCATTGATCTGTTAAATTGGAATCCATTTCTTTCTTTAAATCCATTAATGTTTGTTTCGTGTAGCTATGGGCCTTGGCATTGGTGTGTATACATCTGTTATGGTGGTCTCTTCTTGTTGGATGGATCCCTTGGTCTTTATCCGGTGCCTTTCTTCATATCTTTTAATGCTTTTTTTGTTAAATTTTATTTATTTTTATTGCAAAGTCATACATACATAGAGAGAAGAAGAGACAGGGAGAAATATCTTCCATCCAACGATTCACTCAAGTAAATGAAATGGCCGGTGCTGTGCAAATCCAAAGCCAGGAGCCAGGAGCTCTTCCAGGTCTCCCATGCAGGTTCAGGGTCCCCAGGCTTTGAGCCATCCTTGACTGCTTTCCCAGGACACAAACAGAGAGCTGGATGGGAAGTGGGGCTCCCAATATTAGAACAAGTGTGCATATGGGATCCTGGCACATTCAAGGCGAAGATTTTAGCTGCCAAGCCATGGCACCGGGCTCTCTCTTTTGCTTTTCACATCAAAGTCTATATTACCTAATATAAGAATTGCCATAGCAGATCATTTTTGTTTCTATTAACCTGAAATATCTTTTTCCAGTCTTTACTTTTCAATTTCCACATATCTTTGTTGGTGAGATACGTCTCCTGTAGGTCACAGTCAGGTAGATTTTGTTTTTTAACCCAGTCTGCCAATCCATAATGTTTGATGAGTTAAAGCCATTTACATTCAGTGTCAATATCAGTAAGTAGTGATTTTGTCCTGTCATTTTAGCAACGAGATGTTCATTGGCCAGTTTAGTCTCCATTTGTCATTTGATTGGCAAGTTCTCCATGTTTCCTTTTGATTTGGGTAGGTAATACTCCTTTTCTCTGTCAGTAGGACATCTTTAAGTAGCATTTGTAGGGCATGTCAAATGGAGGCAATGTCTTTCAACTTCAGTCGCTGTGAAAATATTTTCTTTAATTTTCAAAAACAAAGTAAAGCTTTGCTGGATAAGTTATTCAGGGCTGATATTTTTCCCTTTAGGATATGGGATGTTATTCCTTTCTTTTCTTCTGGCCTGAGGAGTTGTGTCTGATATTAGCTGTAAGTCTGAATGATATTCCTCTGTACTTTAACTGAGTTTTTCAGGTGCGTATTAAGTGTCTTTTTCTTATGTTCAACCAGAGAGCTTGACTATGACGTGTCATGGTGAGCACCGTTATCAGTAAGAGTCCTGGGCCCTTTCTGTATTTTGTTTCCCAATTTTGTCTTTGTATTAGGTAAAGTCTCAATTATTTGAATACATCTTTCTACCCAGCTTCTCTTTCTGAACCTTCTTAAACTCCCATAATTCCTATGTCTGTCCTTCCAATGGTATTCATTAGTTTGTGAATGCCTTTCTTAGCTTGATTCAGTTCTTCCTGCAGCTTTTTCACTGTTTAAGCATTATCGCAAGAGGTTTCAGTTCTAAGATTTTTTTTTCTTTTTCTGCCTCACTCTATTATTAAGGCTTGCCACTGGATTTTTTTTTTTATTGCAAAGTCAGATATACAGAAAGGAGGAGAGACAGAGAGGATGATCTTCTGTCTGTTGATTCACTCCCCAAGAGGCTGCAACAGCCAGAGCTGAGCCGATCTGAAGCCAGGAACCTGGAGTCTCTTCTGGGTCTCCAACGTGCGTGCAGTGCAGGGTCCCAAGGCTTTGCGCAATCCTCAACTGCTTTCTCAGGGCACAAACTGGGAGATGGATGGGAAATGGGGCTGCTGGATTTAGAACTGGCACCTATATGGGATCCCAGTATATTCAAGGTAAGGAGTTTAGCTGCTAGGCTCCTGCGCTGGGCCCAGACATTGAATTTTTAATTTGCTGTATTGTGTTCTTCATTTCTAAAAACTTAGCTTAATTTTGTTTCAATATTATTGTTTCTTGTGTAACATACTATATTCCTTGAGCTCCTGTATGTGTTCTGACATTTTTAATGAAATTTATAATTATTTTTTATGAAGTTTCTTGTTCAGCAGTTCTTTGATGTCTTCCTCAGTTAATTCTGAGATTGATGTAGACTTTTTCCCCTTTGCAGCAGCAGTAACCTTATTCATGGTACCTATGTCTCTTATTCTAATTGTGGTCATTGCAGCTTTGATGAGCAATTTCTGATACTTGACACCAGTGTTTAAACTGGGCTGTCCACAGGTCTACAGATCAACTTTACTGATCCTGTTCACTGTCCAGTTTTTGCTGTCGTCTGGGCCACTTGCTCCGTCAAGTTTCAGTTCCAGGGTCCATTTCCACCATGCCTCTACCACAGTCACTGCAGCCCCTCTCCCAGATCACTCCCACCCCTGTGATCCTGTGCTAATGCTGCACCACTGTCTAAACAGTCTTTCTCCCACTCTCACTTCCAGCAGAAACTGGGATTAGGTCAGCACGCAACCCAGACCTATTTTGGATGGAACCCATGGGATGCCAAATCAGTATTGTTTTCCTGATGGGACCAGTGCAATGCATTCAGCTAGAAGTGAGTTCTCCCCTGGCTTAGCACATGTGCAGCAGAGTCTTTGCCACAGTTCACAAAATGGCACCCATTGTGGCACTGGTGGGGTCTGGGCTGTGAAATCCACCTGTTTCCATAGTTGGCTGCTTGGCCTCTGTCACTGCTTCTGCTCATGATCAGACTAAAATTAGCAGGACTTCCCATTCTATGGCTGGGTTTACCTCCTGAGTTCCCTGTAATCTCTGCATCCCGCCTGGCTGCCAGTGGAGACCTTCTTGCTGGTATCTGATCACTATTAGTTCTGGGGGTAGTGTGAACTTATCTGGATGGAATCCATGGAATGTCAAATCAGTGTTGTTTTCCTGGTGGGACTAGTGAAATGTTTTGAGCCAAGAGTGTGCTCTCCCCTGGCTTAGCACATGCAAAGCTCACTGTTTTCCTTCCCCAGGTACTCTGCCACTCTGAGCCTTTGCCACTGTTCACAAAATGGTGCCAGATATGGTACTGGTAGTGGTCTGGATTATTAAATTCACCATATTCCCAAACCTGATGGCTTAGTCTTTGCCACTCTGCTTCTGGCAGTGATCAGATTAAATAAATCTACAGGACCCCTAATTTTACAGCTAGGTACAGCTCCTGAGTTCCTGGCGAAATCCCCTTCCGACTTGGCTGCTTGTGGAACCCTTATTACTAATTGTAGTACTGCTCTTCTGTCTCTGCTGGTTCCCGGTGTCCATGAGCCTCTGGGTGTCCCTCCGAGGTTGGGCTGTCCTCTCCTGTTTCCCAGGATTATGCCCTCTCTGCTCCACCTTGGCCAATCTTCCTCTGTTTAAACAGATGCCCTCACCCTATTCCACTATCTTCAAACTTGCTCATTCAACTTCTCATAATCGTTTTGAGATATCATAGCACAAACCTGACTCAGGATTTCTGCCCTTCAGAAATGTTTGAGTTTATAGAACAAGAAAAACTTATTATAATCCTGGATGTGGGAGAAGTGAGACAATATGGCACTTTGTCATATTTGCCCTTTATCTATCCTGATTGTTCATCAATGCCCTAATGACCTAGGAAAAGTGGCAGAAGATAATCCAAGGGTTTGGACTGTGCTACCCACAGAATATACATCAATGCAGCTCTTGTCTTCTAGATCCTGGATTCAGCCTGGCTTTAACCTTGCCCTTGCAACCACCTGGGAAATGAATCAGTGTATGAAAATCCTCTCTTTCTCTCTTTCTCTCTCTCTGCCATATAGTGTGTGTAATTCTGACTTTCAACTGAAAAAATCTTAAAACCAAAGAGGGGTGCAGCATACTGCCCCTGGAGTGTCTCCCATGCATTGATTGCCATCTGCAAAGTATGTGTGACTGGGAGGTAAAGAGGAGAAATCTTTGAAAATTGACTATATTTTAATGAGAAAATGATTTTATTAGTTTTATGACCAGTGATTTTAGATATAAAGAAATCACATGCCTAGAATATATGATAGGGGATCATTTTCTTTCTCTGTTTATGAACCCGTAGCTTTCTTGCTTTGCACTTTGGCTGAGTGGAGAACTTGCTGAATGGTGCTTCATTTCCTCTAGTATCTTCCATTATAAAATAGTGAAATCAAAGATGAGAATTTCTTTGCTTTGAGAAAGGCCTGCAATGAGTATGGGAAACATGGTCCACTAACAACTTTTTAATCACAGCATTATCCAGATATATCTGCAGCTTTAATAGAGACTGCCTTCCAAGTCTGGCTGAATTAAAAAGCAGTACAAAACTCTGTATTAAGCTGTAGATTCTCCAAACTCAATAAAAGGAAATGTAAAAGGATATTTTGTTCAAATGCCTCCAGCTGGCCATCTGCCCTAATCACATACAGACCTCAAAATTGTTTTCCAGTGACAATAATAGGATCCACAAAGACTATTACTGCGGAGCGATTCGAAAGACTATGGAGGATTGAGACCTTTGGCCTCAGCAGCACTGAGCCCGCCTGGCTAGGAATACAAAGTCAGAAGCAGAAAGAGGCCCACCCTTTGCTGCAGAGGTTCTTCTTCAACTGCTGGGCTGTGTTTCTGGGAACACTCCCGGAGCACAGAACACTAATTTGCTGCTGATCTTCTGTCTCTGAAGGTAAACACATACAGCAGAGATGGTGGCACAACTTTTATAATTTAGCAAACTGAGATTTTTAAAAAATAGGTGCTTTGATTCATGTGCACTGATGGTGCCATCCTATGGGACCACGTGCAAGCCAGAGCAGTGGTGAGCACTCTAAATATCCATTGAGCTAAAAAGGAACACAGAATGAAATAGGGGATAAATCAGGTTCCTTGTGTTAGTCAGATGGCGTGCCCAAACTCCTGCCTTGCTCTGAGCAGGTCAGCCTCTTATGATTCATTGGCCTTTTAGTAATAGGTCACTTACAAAAGGCAACCTGGCAAGGCAGGAAGAATATCTAAGTTCATAACACAGAATTGCCTCCACATATTCCTCTCTACCCGCCATCAATGTGAAATAAATGACCTCCTGGAGTCCCAGGTCCCACATCAGTGCAGACAGAATCATAGCAACATGTGCCATTCAAGATTGCCATTTGAGGCAGCTTTAAAAACAGCAAAATGCCATGAATACCACTGAGTGGGACTAAAGAATACATGGAAAATTCTGCCATTAACCACCCCCCTTTCTTAAGGGGGAAGAGGACATTCGTCAAGCATCTTGAGGAAAATCAGCACACAGCGAACGAACACATAATGTCTCAAGAATCCATCTCATTTACCACAGCACACATGCACTTAACGTTTTCAAAGTGCATTCTTCAAAAGAAGCTTGCAACAACTGTGGGATAAAGCAAGGCAAGCTCCCACCATTGTGACTATTGGATACAGGGATTGTGCAAGGAGATAGGTGCATACAACACAGATGGATCAACTTGTCTTATGTGTTATGAGGGTCTCAGCATCCTTACAGACACAGAGTGCAGTACTCACTATATTTTCCTACCAGAGACAGGGAAGTGAAGCCAGGTCATCCAGGCAGGTAGTGCTTAGAGGAAAGCAAAAACCCGAGGCACAGGAAGGCATTCTTCTGTGCATTATGCTACTGTTTCACAGGCAAGAGTTGACGCTTACAGCCCAAAAGAAATTTCAAGGGGTGGTAATATTCAATGCTAAAATCTGAGTCTTTTCACTTCTGGTCCAAAAACCAGAGACCAAATGTAGGTGAAACAAAGCACACTTTACGCCTACGATTTTCTTCAATTACACAATAAGTGAGGAAGGAAAAGGGAGGCAGAGTGAGTCAGGAAGAGAAAAGTATCTTCCATCTACCTGTTTATACCCCCAAATGCTTACAATAACCAAAATGTTGGGGCAGGCAAAAATCAAGAACCAGGAGCTATCATAAAAGTGACAGGGCCTCCAGTAATTGAGTAATTGTCCACTGCTTCCATATGCATCAGCAGGAAACAGCTCAGAACTAAAGTAGCCAGGACTTGAAGCATCACTACAATATAGGCTGTGGATGTCTTAGGTAGCAGCATAACCAGCTGCACCATCACACTGACCTTCTCACAAAGCATTACATGTTAACAGTGCTGTATGAATGTATACTGAGTTGGATAATTTAAATCTTATAAAAAGCTTTTAGTTCCGTCAGCAAACTCCATTGACTAACATCTACATTTGTAGCCACTACCTGATCTACCACATTTCCCCCTCCTTCTAGATGATTCTTTTTCGCTGGCATGTGTTATTTGAAGCATTTGGTTCCCACACCAAATTTTAAAAAGAGCCAAAATCTCAGCAGCCTTCGCATATTGGTTTCCTTCCTTCCTCCCCAGCGTTTGTCTAAGCACCTTACCAAACTTGCAAACAAAGGCACAGTTCAGGTCTGGTTCACTTGGCTTTAACATTTTGTTTTCTACACAGGAAAAGAATTTCAGCTAATCACAGAAAGTATCTTACTCCTCACAGAGCCACTCAGGAAGTATTCTGGACTGTCACACCTTTGTATCTGACAAAAGCAGCCAGAACAAAAGCACAACCCACCTTTCAGTCCCAGAGGATTAATATGCCACTCCTGGCCTCTGTCCTGCCAAAAATTAAACAGCTGCTTCCCCTGTAAGTATCCTTGAGTTGCCATCTGTGCCTGACTTTGGGGAAACGCTCCTGCTTCTATGCTGGGAAGAGCCAAGTCAGTTTGTTGGCAGGCAATGTGCCCCAGTGGGAAAGGCACACAGGCTGGGAAATCCGTCCCTGATGGAGCCTACTCACACAGGTGCTTAGCAAAAATCAACAATGCAAGTTACCTGGGAGAGCATGCTCTTCATAGTTCTTGTTTCAACCAGGGGGAATCAGAACTGACTTGAAGTCTAACTTACCTCTTGATCATTTTGTGACCTGAGCAGGTCACTTAATTTTTCTAATCTTCAGGTTCTTTTTTCAAGTTTTTTTTTTCCAAGATTTTTTTCAGTTTAAACATTCATTGAAGGGTTGAGTTAAGTCAACAAATATTCATGAAGTAACTATTATAAGCAAAGCCTGTGTTTGCTCTTCTGAATATAGCAGTGAATAAATTGGACACTCTCCAAGTCCCAACAAGAATGCATCCTGGAGCCAAGTGTTCATACAAAGGTAGGGGAAATCTTTGAGCATAGAATTACTTTGAGAATTCAGTGAAGTAAAGTAAGTAAGTCACAGACACTATATATACATTAAAGGCACTATGTCGAAATTTTAGACTGCATTTAGACTTTGGAAGTTTCAGTAAAATCCCACTCAAATGATTATCAAGGACCCTCTTATTTAAGTGAACAAGAGACACATATATAGAAAATATAACATTAAAAATATATTTTGGGGCTGCCACGAGCAGCTAAAGTCCTTGACTTGTACGTGCTGGGAGCAAATATTAGCATCGGTTCTAATCCTGGCAGCACAACCTCCCATCCAGCACCCTGCTTGTGGTTGGGAAAGCAGTTGAGGATGGTGCAAAGCCTTGGGACCCTGCACCCATGTGGGAGACCTGGAAGAAGCTCCTGGCTTCATATTGGCTCAGGTCCAGCTGTTGTGGCTGCTTGGGGAGTAAATCAACAGACAGAAGATCTTCTTCTCTGTCTCTCCTCCTCTGTATATCTGACTTTCCAGCAAAAATAAAATAAATCTTAAAAAGAATATTATATATAGATGTTCATGAATATATATATATATTATATATATATAATATATATATATATATATAATATTATATATATATATATTCATGAACTGGGTGTAGCCATGCTTAGAAATTTAAGACATCTAATAGCTCCATTTCTTCCCACTTTCCATTTTTGCATATACAGAATCTTTTTGAATTTTGACAGGTTTAGTTGGACTTTGCAAAGCGAAGAATCTATCAAAGTTCAAAGCAATAAAATTCTGGCAGCTGAAATGGGCTGCAGTGACTCCACAATCACATTCTTGTAATAACCCTGCAGGAGTCACTCGATAATGGCCTCATTGGGCTATACCCTCCGAGGTAACTGCCAGGCTTAGTCTAGGAAAAAGAAAGGCAAAAAGGAAATAGAGGCAATTTCCCAAGTAATTTAGCAAAAAAGCACTTTCATCTCGATTCTTCAGGTACCATAATTGGTGCCCTCCTCTGCCTGACTGAGGATACCTGGCCATTGTGGACGAAGGCTACATCTGGAGGCCATGTGGAGGAGTGTGCAAAGTGCAACAGAGGTGGCTGGGAAGGAAGCAGGTTCTTTGAATGCGTTCCAAAGGGCTGCTCCACCCACTGCGCTGTTTTGTTTTCTTCCAATTGATCTTGGCCGATTCACTCGCTTTGTTTGGCTAGTAGAACAGGGTTAGTTACATTAATTCATATGGAATATTTCTGGGAGTTTTTCTCTTCATTCAAAATTCAGCAGAGCAGCTATTTCCAAGCCTAGAGAGGAATGTAAAGAACTACACAGCAATCACAGTGGCTAAACTGGAATACAGCATACTGCCTGGGCTGACAACCAGAATTCTACCAAACCATTGTAAAAGGAGGAGTGGCTTCTTTGTCGCTAGCTCTCTCTCACTGTGTCTCTGGCAAGGGTGTTTGCTGACTGCTTAGCTTGACTAATTACATCAATTTAAAAAATAAACAACAAAATCCCCAATTGATGACTGTTTTATCATCTTGAAGTTCAGTCTTTCTTAACAAAATTGCCAAGGAATGCTTTAGTAGGAAAAGGAACTGCTGGGTATGGTATCCACATATTCTCTTTTCTGAGCTAGACACACTTGGCTACTTCAGAAAAGTCACAAGGGATTGTATGTATGCCAACCCATAAATAGTAAATTGTATGGAGAAAGGTATGGGCTTCACAAGATTAAGAAATGGTCCATCACTGATTTTTTTTTTTTTTTTTTGCTAAATTACCCAATTTCTCTGGACTTGAGTTCTCCTGTCTGATTTGCTATAAAAACATATAACAAAATACTTGTCCACATAAGTAACAACACAAGTCACAAAGGGCATGAGAAAAATTGGCATACACAGTAAATGCACCTTACTTCATGCTTAGTTGATTTACCTTTCTTTCTTTCCTCTTGGATACTGAGGTTCATTATGTGGATCCAAATTACAAAGTGCTCTTTGATTTTGAGGCAAAATTTGCACAAATTTGGAACAAAATTTGGCAGCTGTAATTCAGACCTTAACCTAAATGTGTGAGGCTATCAAGGTTGATTTCTTGTAGTAGGTGAACTCTTAAGAGAGACGCATTCAGTCACAGAACACAGAAGCTGCAGAAGTCACATTACAGTCACCCTTGCTCCTACTTACTGCCTGCTCCTCAAAGTGTTGAATATCAAATCAAAAGACAGCATCAGCTCCTGCATCGTTAGTCTCTTAAAATGATCTTCGGAGCCCTGACAAGATGTCCATTAACTCTGCAACAAGAAACAACTTGCTTTGCTTTTTCACTTGCATGTCAATTTATTATAAAAATTTATTCTTACAAAACATTTATACAATACCAAAAAGGGTGAGATAGAAAGCTAAAGCTTTTCTAATATCCCAACTAACCAACAGTGGAATTTTTCCTTCCCCTCTGACAGTGGATTCAGTCTTTGGCATCAAATTGGCCTGAGATTCTGACTCCCATTATAACTTCAGGCCAAGTGGGAGGTGACACACTGAATTGCTTGAATTTCAGTTCTCCTAGAAGCCAATTTGACCATTCAAATTGCTGGGTGTGCTGACACTTGATAGAAGATGGTACTAATGGAAAGTAAATTCCACTTGTTATGTTGACTGTGGCTGCCTTGACGTGCTCCATCAAAACAAATGCTTGCAAATACATCCCTTGGTCCTGCTGAAGTTAAATTTGTGGGAAGAAAAATCAAAGCATTTTTTAATGACCATATGTAAGTGGACAGCATGTTCCTAATTCTTAAATTTGTGTCGACTTTTATCAAAATTTAACAAGAAGAATACTAGTTATTATTATTTTCCACTGATTATTCCTTAACTCGTTGAAATAATAACTTGAAAATCTTCCTCATCCTTTATTGTAGCTCAGAAAATAACTGAAGCTTTAAAAGAAACTGCTTCATATCCTTTTTATTACATATACTCTTTCTTCTTTTTTTGTATTTTTAGTTTTTATTTTACCTCTTTTTTATTATTATTATGATTTTATGATACAGTTCCATAGACCCTGGCATTTCCCTTACTCCCTTCCCAAGTCCCCTATATTATTATTACAGTATAATTCTTCATAATAAGGTATATGTGCATCATTGTTGGCATGGACAATGGCAGAGAGTCCAGCATCCTTCTGTTAAGATTTAGTAGACAGTTTCATTGGGAGTCCATATTTAGTCTAGAAGTAGAGATGCGTATTGCATTGTATCCTCACATCTGGATATTAAGTCTCCATTACACAGTTACTACATATCCCCTTAAATGAAAAGCCACAAAACAAAATCATAAACAGGAAGAAAAAAAGAAATTAAAAACACCATGAAGTCAAATAACATGCAACTAATGTGTCACTGAAGAAACAAAAAAGAAAATCAAGAACCATTTTGAAGAAAAGGATGCTACTGTATGATCTATGAGCCAATGAAGAATTTAATGAGAAAATGTTTTGAAAAGCTGAAACTAAAACAAATTCAAAATCCATGAGATATAGTTTCTGCTGATCTTTGTGAGATATATCTCCTGTAGGCTACTTATTTATGATGTTTGATCAATGAGTTTAAGCCATTTACATTCAAGGTTAATATGAATGGGTGATAATTTGATCCTGTCATTTTAGCAATGTTAGATTGTTCATTGATTCAGTCTTCTGTTGTTATTTCACTGGTATGTTCTTCACATTTGCCTTTGGTTTTGGTGGGCACTATTCCTCTTCTCTTTCAAGAGAATATCTTTAAGTATCATTTGTAGGGCAGGTTTGGAAGAAGCATATTCTTTTAACATTTCTTGACTGTGGAAGAATTTTATTTCATTTTCAAAGACAAAGAAAAGCTTTGCTGGGCATGTTATTCTGAGCTGATAATTTTTTTTTCTTTTAGAATCTGGAATATGTAGCACCATTCTCTTCTGGCCTGTATAGTTTCCTGTGAGGTCTCCTGTGAATTTAATTGGCATTCCTTAATAAGTCAATTGACTTTTTCCCCTTACACATTTAAGGATCGTTTCACTATGTTTGACTGAAGAGAGCTTGATTACCATGTTTCATGGTGAACATCACTTTTGCTCAACTCTGTTGAGTGTTCTGTGCCCCCTCCCAGATGTTATTTCCCAATTCTTACTTAAGATAGGGAAATTCTCTCTTATTACTTCATTAAATGTATTTTTAAACCCAGCTTCGTTTTTTGCACTTTCTGGGACTCCCATAACTCTTATATTTGGCCTTGTAATAGTGTTTTTCAATTCTTGAATACTTTTTTTAGTTTTGCTTCCAGCATTTTGTTTGTTTCCCCCTGGTGAAAAGAAATTTCTTCCAATTTTGAGATTCTTCCTTCTGCTTATTTCATTCTATTTTGGAAACTCTGCTGTACTTTTAATTTGCTTCACTGTATCCTTCATTTCTGATATATCAACTTTCATTTGATTCATTTCCTGTGTAACCACAATAAGTGATATTGAATTGTAGACCTGTGGGTGACACAGGTTAGAGCCTGCCCCAAGAAAAAGAATCTGATAACCACAATTACAATGACCACGAGAAAAAGAAGAGTCAGAGGCACAATGAATATTCCTGAAAACTTCCCTGCAAAACAGCAAAAGCATTTGCCAATCTCAGAGTTAACTGAGAAATACATCAAGAAAATGGGGGCTATAGAATTCAAAACACTTGTTATAAAGCTTCTTAACAATGAGAAGCATGTAATATAGGAGTCCAAAGAATTTAAGGACTATGTTCTTTCTTTTATGATTTATTTTATTTTTATTGGGAAGTCAAATATACAGAGAGGAGGAGAAACAGTGAAGAAGAACCTGTCAATTGATTCTCTCCCCAAATAGCTGCAATGGCTGAAGCTGAGCCAATCTGAGCCCAGGAGCCTAGAGCCTCTTCCAGGTCTCCCACATGGGTGCAGGGTCCCAAGGCTATGGTCATCCTTGACTGATTTCCCAGGCCACAAGCAGGGAGCTGGATGGGAAGCAGGGCTGTCAGGATTAGAACCAGTGCCGATATGGGATCCTTGTGCATCAGAGGCGAGGACTTTAGCTCCTACATACCATGCTGGGCCCTATTATATACTTTTAATTAATAAAAGCAAATTCCTGAGTTAGTCTCGTGTGTGTGTGTGTGTTTCTATGTGTTTTTGGTTCATGTTCCATTTTGACTATGCTGGCCAGCTCCACTCTGTTCATGAAAGTTGTCCCTATAGCAACATTGTGAAGATTAAAAAAAAAAAGTCTACTTAATAATCATGATCTGTTCTCCATTATTCACAAAAGAAAGCCCAAATGCTGGTCACCCAGGATTCTCCTTACCTTGACCCAATACAGCTTTCCAGATGATTCTTCCCCTGACACCAGCATGACAAAGTTATCACACATTGGACTGCTTCCACAGCACCCTGCAAGAATCTTTACCTCCGTGTAAAGAATAAAGGACTTCTTCTATCCAATGAGGATACTGTCACGCATGTCTGTCTGAGATGCAAACAATGTCTGTAAAAGAACACAGAAGAAAGGTCTTACAGTGACTCCTGCATTGAATTATGTTGATAATGATGATGAAATTAGCATTGACAACACTCGTATTCAGAGATAATTGTCCTATGAAAACATTTGAGCCTGCTCAGATTAAGGAAGCACTATCACTGCGAGATTTTATGCTGCTGAAGTGTGAAGTTCAACAGAAATATCCCAATACAAATTATTTTATGATCTGCATGTACTCAACTCAGCAAAGAATTCAGTTCCCAAGAAGTTCTACAGAGAATTATGTCACAAGGCCTTGAGTGTTTTGTAGTGTTTCTGAGAGGCAGCCAGCTTATCACTAAGAGAGTTTATAGGATCATTAGGGCTAGAACACAGAGCTTTACTAGCAGAAAGATCCAGTGATTGTGCATAGGTGAAGGACTTTCAACTTCAGGACTGTTTAATATTTACTCTGACACTATTTTCAATGCTACAAAAAAAGGGTTACCTCTCCATTTTTTAGCATTTTAGTAAAAGATACTCAATTCCTCATCTTTGTGTGCCTGTGGGACTTCAGGAGACAGCAATGAAAGGAAGAGGCGGCAAGTTAGCAGATTCTTTCATTTAAGAGAGAGAAATATAGGGAGAGGAGAAACACCTGGAGCACCACCATCTCTCAGAGCCCGAAAAGTCCCGGGGAGAACAGAGATGCCCAGCACCCAGAGCCTGCAGTAACCAAGGACTGCTGTTTTAAACAAGGTATTTGCAATTGCCTTATAAGTGGTACCAAACCATGCCATGACAAACCATTCATGGCCTTCAATCTACTTTTCAAATTAGGATTTTTCCACAACTTCTAATCTCTAAATGTTTATTTTCATACAGTTATATACATTCTGGTTGAAATATACTATGAATCAGTTAAAGTGTACTACAAGCCTTGCTCAAAATAAATACTCAGGGTGTTTCCAGGAGGCTTGAAAACCAGAGGTGAATTCCTAAGCTTCCCTGTGATCTTTGCAGATGAGCCTGTCCTTTTTTTCTATGTGTTTCCTACTTTCTTCTGGATAATTCCAATTGTATATGAAACATGAACCTTTGGAGATACAGTTTGGATTAAATTTGGGGTCTCACTTAGGAAAATTTCCTCATCCTAGGTGCTACATCTCACTTTGCTTGCTACATGGAACCAATTACAGGTTACTGTGAAGATTCGGCTGTACACTGTGCAGAAAACATCTGCTGTTGTGTCTACATTTCCATTTCTCTCATGGCTTTATCTACTACCACATGCTGAACCACTGTCCTATACCTTGAAGAATGCTGAAGATTAAACTACTCATGTGGTAGACTAAGATGAAAC
The DNA here is from genome assembly GCF_017591425.1 of Ochotona curzoniae. NCBI lineage: Eukaryota > Metazoa > Chordata > Mammalia > Lagomorpha > Ochotonidae > Ochotona > Ochotona curzoniae. The sequence goes on from NW_024466502.1 coordinate 53,113,047, forward strand.
CCCTGGATCCCGGCTTTGGCCCAGCTCAGCCCTGGGTGTTACAGTCCTATGGAGAATAAAAGAGTGGCTAGAGGATCTTTCTCATTCTTTCTTTCTGACTCTTTTTTTTCCCCTCCTACCTCTAATCACTTTCTCCCCACCAATCTTTTTACAAGAAATAAAGTAATCTTATTTTTTAAAAGGCTAACATGGTGCTTTGCTCAGATGATTTCAACAATCATTTAATCTATATAGGAGTCATTTACAGAAGTCCTTTAAAAAGTTCATAAAAAATGAGAATCATGAAAAATACTTAAGGATTTCAAACTATTTTTGCATGGAAATTAATTTATATTTTTCTTTCATTATCCAAAAATGTATTCGTGCATTAATATGAGCTCATGCCCTCTGTCCCAGCCAAGAATATGCTATGCAGATGAATGTGTAAATGACTCTTGACTTTAACCAGTTATATTATCTGTCATTTTAACTAATACCAGGACTAAAAGTGCTTGGCTATTGCACAAAATATCATGTTTGATGCTATCTTACTTTCTTGTATAGTTCTACCCCTCTCGCCTTCTAGCTGCCCTGTGTTTCCTAGCTCCCACCCTCAGCAGGTATCTGTTCAGAACACAAATTAATGTATTTCTCAAAACACACTTCATTTTCCATCTTCCATATTCTGCAAAGTCTTCAATTTCATTTTCCTTGAGTTTTTATTTACTTATAGCTTGGAATTGGGCCTGGTGCAATGGCTCAACAGCTAAATCCTTGCCTTGCATGCACTGGAGTCTCATACGGGTGCCACTTTGTGTCCCATATGCTTCACTTTCCATCCAGCGCCTTGCTTTTGACCTGGGAAAGCAGTGGACAATGACTCAAAATCTTGATACCCTGCACCTCCATGGGAGACCCAGAGAAGCTCCTGGTTTCAGATATGCCCAGCTCCGACCACTTGGGGAATGAATTAGTGGATGGAAGATCTTCCTCTCTGTTTCTCCTATAAATCTGTAAATCTTTTCATAAATCTGTTTTTCCAATAAAAATAAATAAATCTTTAAAAAGTAAAAGAAACATCTGCTTGGATTATGGTTTGAGCATCCTAAATCTTCTGACTGTATTTCTAGTGATTTTTTTAAAATTTTTTTTAAAGATTTATTTTTATTATTTTTTTTATTGGAAAGGTGGATATACAGAGAGGAGAGACAGAGAGGAAGATCTTCCGTCAGATGATTCACTCCCCAAGTGAGCGCAACGGCCGATGCTATGCTGATCTGAAGTCAGGAGCCTCTTCCAGGTCTCCCACACGGGTGCAGGGTCCCAAGGCTCTGGGCCGTCCTCTGCTGCTTTCCCAGGCCACAGGCAGGGAGCTGGAAGGGAAGCGGGGCTGCTGGGATAGAACCGGTGCCCATATGGGATCCCGGGTGTGCAAGGCGAGGACCTTAACCACTTGCGCCACAGCGCCGGGCCTGACTGTATCTCTTCTACCAGAAAGTCCCCAAGCAGGAAACAATCCAGATAGTAGATTTTCATTTGTTATCTTTTCTGGAAAGCAATAAAAATGTTGCTAGCTTTTGCAATTTTATAAACATGATTTAAATATATATATGTGTATATATATATATATATATATGATCATGATTCTTTACAGATTAGATAGCTGGTGAGCACCATGATGCAATGCTACATTAATCCTGACATGGGGGGGAATCATACAGCTAAAGCAAGCTGCGGACCTATTGCAAAGAAAGACAGGAGAATCAGGACACATAACACTTGTCAAATCAAAGGTCTCAGAAATTTGAAATGACCTCTGTCTGATTCTGTCGAGAGACTCATATTGATACAAGCACCAAAAGTATAAAAATCCCCGTCAAATATCATATTGAAGCTTGTAAAAGTGTTTGTGCTTGACCTGAGCTGGTAAGTGGAGCATAGCACTGCAAATGGACAACAGCAACTGTTTACCCAACACCTGCAGTACAGGCTGTGTTTGAGGAATACAGGATGGAAAAAATATATCACCATGGCAACAAATTACTTTCATAGTCACATAAAGCAAAAAATAGATCTTTTTCTCTCTTCCTCTCTGAGAGGCACATATTTTAAAGTGCAAGGAGGATTAAAGGTGATATGCAGAAACAGCCTCATGAATATATTTTCATTTTTCTCCCTTTAGTTTATACTAATGTCAGTATAAATCTGAAAGGCAGAAATAATGTTGAACTGGAAGTGTCTTAGTTCCAGAGAGCAAGAGCAACTCAGAAGAGAAATGTATAAATCAGTCAAAAGCTCTATTTTGATTCTAATATAGTGACAGCAGAATTGAACTTTTCAAAACACAATGTTCTTGGCATCAGTCACAAAGGAAATTATCATCACTTCTTGTATTTTTTTTTCTTTTCCTTTGAAAAGTCCCAAATGCTTTACTCCTCCTTTTATCTAACAACAACAACAAAAAAAAAATGGTCATTCCATTTAAATTATATGAAAGAGGGGCAGACATTTTGGGCAGAGGTTAAGACTGTACTCAGGATGCCTGCTTTGTACATCTGAGTCCTGGCTCTATTCTCGAGCTCAACTTGCCATTAACACACACCCTAGGAGGCAGCAGGTGATGGATAACTCAAGTGCTGGCCATGCTGACACCAAGAAGAGATTCAGAAAATCCTGCTTTTGGTCTGGCCCAAGCCCTGGCATTCGAGAAGCAAACCAATAGATGGAAGACCTCTCTCTCTCTTTCTCTCATGGGCATGCACGCACACACAACACACACACACACACACACACACACACACACACACACACACACATTTTTGCCTTTTAAATAGAAATTAAATTACATTAAATGGAACAAGTACCCCCTATGGCTGCCACTGTCCTGCCGAGACATCACTGCTGGATCCAACAGAGAGGGGTGTGAGACCTGATCAGTAACGCAAGCTATGTAGGTATTTTGGTTCGATAAATTTGGTCACATCAGATTTCTCCCTTTTGCACATTGAGTTATCATTGCATCTTTGTGAAATCCAAATGTGATCCCTTACACAATTTTTCCCAAAGCTAACAAACTATTTGATTAATCATATAAAAATATCCCTTTTTTTCTGAAAAACAAAAAATGACAAAAGCTTAGACTGGACTGAGAGAAAAGGAAGTTAAACAAATCTAGGCATATTCAAGAAACGTGCACTCTGGTGGCCAGGAGCAGGTACATACACACATACTTGGTGCTGTGCTAACCATTGCAGGTGGGGAAATATGGAAGGCTCAGTCACAAAATTGACATTCGTATCACAGCTTTTCTTTTCATCATTTTCATGTTTGTTGAAGAAGGGAATATTTCAAATAAACAAGTATTTATGTATTCCAAAATACTTAATCACTTGGCAATAAGGAATTAATATGTTTATAGGTCCTAACTGGACTCAAAAATATGGTTTCTTTTACTTTTTTTTAAATTTCCAGAGATGACAGTTCCTATGAATTAATATTTTACATGTGGAAAGCCTATATCTCAAACATTGGTTTTTTGTTTAGTTTTCTTACTTTTAACTGCAAGCAAGAACCCCTTTAGGTCACATACAACTAAACTGTCTCAGAAGATTTCCTGTATCTATTCATAGTCTTACATACTTTCATGGCATGACTAATTCACTCTGTTTCAGGGTGGTATGGAAGATGCTACAGATTGGATGTGCCACTCTACTCCACTTTCGGTTTCCTGTCTGGTTGGACAAGATCTAAATCCTGACAGTCACCTAGTTCTACTACAAACATTCTGCTCCTCTTCTGTTGGTGGCCTTTCCAGTTCCAGGGGAGGCTGCTCAGCCCAAGACAAGTACAGTCGCTGACACTGTACATTGAGTTCTCCCAGAAGCACTGCAGAATGACAGAGAGGAGAAGATGGACAAACGCTTCCTCCGACCTGTTCTGCAGTGGATAACTATAAAGATTTTTCTCTTCAAGTCTTGTGATTTCCCAGTAGGATTGAGCCTCAGTTGACCAAAGCAATAACTCACTAATTAACAGCTTTTAATATTTTATCTGCCACCTCATTTTTTTCATTTTTTTCCCTGTATTCATTTGACAACTTTTTAATTGTGACCTACACTCAGGCCCTTGCTTTAAATTGTTAAATTGTTTCTGATGTTTAAATGACCTGAAACAGCAATAAAAACAGGAAATTCAATAATAAAATCACAAAATTTTAGAACAAATGGGTTCATAAAAATCATGTAGTCTCACACTTTCTCTTTTCCTTCTGATTCTCTGGCTAGCCTTCTTTGTGTCAGAAAAATTCCTTGCAACCTAGTCATTCTATCTATCTACACAAATCAAACCATATCAATTTATAAATGCCTTTAATTGTTTCTGCTACTTGATAGGACAGATATTACTACTTGTCTCAGAAAAGATATTAATGATGTTGATGGAAACTGAATGTTATGAAAAATGTATACATGGATTCCAAAATTCTTTTGCACCAAACTACACTTACCATTTAATTCAATTTTCCAGGAAATTTTGAAATTCTCTCATATGGGAGTGACTCTTCTTGGTTATTATCTTCGGGATAAACTGGCGGACTAACTTATCCAACCCCATTTGTGTTTGGACTAGAATTTTTTAATAAGTGTAGATTAAGTTGCTAAAAGATAATCCCTTCACTGTTGAGTTTTCATCTCAAAAATCAATTGCTTGCATGTGTCAATCTGTTTCTGCAGGCTGTTGTCATACTGTCAGGATAACAGCTGCCTAACAGTAAGTCTTTAAATCCGACAGCACTAACATGTCCAATTTTATGACTTCCTCAAGAATGCTTTGACTTCTTAGATAACTTGCAGTTCTGTGTAAATTTTAGTTCCAGTGTTTCAATTATTTCAAAATGTCCGCATGAATTTTGGAGCCAGAGTTCTAATAATTTCAAAAAAAAACTGTTAATGTTTTGATTCGAATAACAAATTAATCAATAGACAAATTTGAAGACCAATATGTTAACAAAATTGAGTCCTCCAAACCACAAATGTGTTTATGCATTTTAGAGTTCTGAAAATTCTCTGAATAATATTTTGCAGTTTGGGGGGGATGAAATCATGTAGTTGCTATGTATATTGGCATTTTCCCAGATGGTTTTAATTTTTTTAAATTTAGTTATTTTTGATTGGAAAAGTAGATTTACAAAGAGAAGGAGAAACAGAGAGAAAGATCATGGTTCACTCCTCAAATGACTGCAACTGCCAGGGCTTAGCCTATCTGAAGCCAGGTGCCAAGAGTCTCTTCCAGGTCTCCCATGGGGTTGCAGGGTCCCAGGGCTTTGAGCCATCCTCCACCACCTTCTCAAGCCACAAGCAGGGAACAGGATGAGGCAGCCAGGATACAAATTGGCAGCTGTACAGGATCTCAGAGTATGTAAGGTAAGGATTTATCCATTGTACCATTGTGCTGAGTCCGGTCTTAATATTTTTTATGCATGATAATTTTATATTTCATTTCTTACTTTTTTTATAACAGCTTTTTAAAAACTATTATTGCAAAGTCAGATATATAGAGAGCGGGAGAGACAGAGAGGAAGATCTTTCATCATGCAACTGCAATGGCCAGAGCTGTGCTGACCTGAAGCCAGAAACCAGGAGATCTTTCAGGTCTCCCATGCACTTGCAGGATTCCAAGCCTTTGGGCCATCCTCAACTGCTTTCCCAAGCTACAAGCAGGGAACTGGATGGGAAATGGGACTGCCAAGATTAGAACTGGTGCCCATATGGAATCACAGCACGTTCAAAGCCAGGACTTTAGCTGCTATGCCACCATGCCAGGCCCCCTTTCTCACTTTTTATGCGAAGAATTCATGAAAATCCAGTTTAAGTGCCAGTACTATACCAGTTCCCTGCTAATGTACATGGAAAAGAAGCCAAAGAAGGTCCAAGTGCCTGGGCACCTGAACCCACAGGGAGACCCAGATGTAACTTCTAGCTCCTGGTCCAGTGATGGCTGTTGCAGTCATCTGAGGCATGAACAAGCAAATGAAATGCTCTCTCTCTCTTTCTCTCACTCTGTCACTTTGCTTTTCAAATAAGCAAATACATTTTTTAAAACTTAAAAGCTCAATTGATATCTGCACATGGTGATATTTTCATCTTGTAGATTCAATCTTTCTGGACTCAGTTGTTAACTTTCAAATTGTTTTTCAAGATCTTTCACAATAGTCACATTAACTCTGAGTGTAAAATCCTATGATGTATAAAGTCATATAATCTGAGTTTTGTAGCAGCACATATATAATATGCGGCATTATACTATTATTTATAATAGGTAAAATAGTATGTATTTAGTTCAATATTTCCTACACCTGCCCCCTCCTATCTTCTTACATAATCCTTGATTGGTACATTATAAGAGAATGGGGTATTCAGTATTTTGGGATGGCAGATCAGATGGTTTAAATGTAGAAAGGAAAGCTGTAAGGAAGCACAAGCCCAGCAGGATACCTGATGCATACATGAGAAAGAAAAGAAGGTAAGCTGTAGAACAAGTGGGGGCGTGCATAAAAAGGGAAAGCCAAAAGGAACTGACCATTAAATACAAAGAGATTAAATTTAGTCAAGGATGCGGGGGATTTCTCTAATGAAAGTTTAAAAACTTGAATGAAAGAAGGAAATAAAAGAAGATGTAAAAATGGAAGAATTTTCAATGTTACTGGATTGGAAGAATTAATATCATCAAAATATCCATGCCTCCCAAAACAATTCACAGACTCAATGCAATCCTCACCGAAAAATGCCAATGTCATGCTTACCAGAGGACACTAAGAGGACTTAAATTTCTAAAGAAATAAGAAACAAAAACAAACCCAAAGAATGACAATAATCAGATATCAAGAGCTAATGGAAGGCATTTATCATCCATAAATTCTGATTCTGGTACAAATTTGGAGATTCAGACAAATGTAACAGAATAGTAGCCCAGAAATCAATCCACAGCTAGCTAATTCTTGACAAACAGGTTAAAATTAACCCTGAAGACAAGATAATGTCTTCAACAAATTGTGCTGAAAAAACTACATCTCCACAGGTAGAAGTTTGAAATAAGATACCCACTCTACACCTTACATGAACATCAACTCAAATTGGTTCAAGAACCAAAATTTTGAACTGATACCATCAAATTACTGGAGGAAAACCACAGAGAACCTCTTTAAGGCATTGGCAGAGGCAAAGACTTCTTGGAAAAGACCACAGAAGCACAGGCAATGAAGACAAAAATAGGCAAATGAAATTACATCAAGCTAAGAAATTTCTGCACTGCAAAACATTCTCCAAAGAAATGAAGCCTATATATCTGCAAATATATGAATGAATATGTGTATATGTATCTGTATATATGTATATACTATTCAATTTCCAGAATTAAAAAAGAAATTGCACAATTTCTTTTTTAAGAAAAGAAAGAAATTGTAGGACTAGAGGCAAAGAAATATTGATAAGGAGGTAGTTAGCAAGTAGGAATTGAGGCCTCCAGCTCATCCCTCCAGCCCCATCTGTGCTGAAGCCCTGCCTGAACTCCCACCTTCCCATCCACCATCCTCACTCCCATCCCTACTGCTTCCATAAAACTCTGCTGAGATCTAGTGCTGGTCAAAATGAGCAGCATGGAGACCATTTGTATCCCTGAATGACAACCTTTACCTCATTGTAGTGTCCTCATAGTAAAATTAGCAGGGCTGACACTAGTGCTCCCATCAGGTATTGAACATGGAAATAAGTGGTACTTAATCCCCACCCAAAACTCCGCCCCTGGGGCTGGCATTGTGATACAGCAGGTCAAGCCATTGCCTGCCTCACTGGCCTCTCAGATCTGAGTGCTGTTTTAGTTCCGATACTTCACTTCTGACCCAGCTTCCCACTAATACACCAGAGAAGAAGAAGGAGATGGCCCAAGAACTAACCGGATCTCTCCCATCCGTGTGAAAGACCAACATGGAGCTCCTGGCTCCCAGCTTCAAACTGGCCCAATACTGGCTGTTTGGGCCATTTGGGGGTGAACCAGAAAATGGAAAATCTCTCGATTTCTCTCTCTCTCTCTCTCTCTCTCTCTCTCTCTCTCTCTCTGTGTGTGTGTGTGTCAAATACATAACTGCATCTTTTAAAAGACATTTGCCTCTTAGGAACTGAATTACCCTTGGCAGAGACAGCATCCTATTTACCCCTTTGCCTCTACATCATATAAGAGAATGGACTTGAACCTCATTGAGTACAGCTCTCTACTGAGTATGCCTGCAATCTTGTTGACAATGTCTTTTCACTTTACATGTAACTAAATCTCTTCCCCACTGACCTATACCTGGGTCTCATCCTCAATTGAGGGACACGAACCTGGATCCAGACATTTTATAATGGAATAAGGTCACTCTTCCCCTGTACATGAAAGATATACTAACATAAAAAGCCCAGGTTCAGAGGCTGTCAATAAGCAGGAGCTATCTAGGAATAACAGAAGATGGGAAAAGGTCAACTGTTTAAAAGAGAATCAGAAACCCTTAATTTTAATGGTCCTTATTTATTGAAAAGGCCATCTGTGGTCATTCTACCACAATATGTGCTGCTTATGATTGAGAAGCAGCGACCTCCTCCTGGATAAAGAAAGCTTCACAGGTTCATGGTGCCAGAAAAGTAAGGAACATATAACATCAGGTGAACTCCAGGGAGTGTATTGTTGAAGGACCAGCCAGAGAAAAGAGAGCCTCAGCCGAGACTGAAAGTGGGCCATAACAGATACAGAGAAATGTAGAGATGGCTATGTCACAGAGAGAGGAAGAAGAGCTATTATCAGAGTTTACAAAGGAAAAGCGAAGGAAATGTAAAGACTGGTTATCTAGTAAGGTATCTGCCAAGTATAGATGTTGGACTTCCAGAACATTTTCCTCCATTGTATTTTGTTACTCAGTTGTTTCTGCAAACAGGGTATTCAGGACTGTGATCAGTCAGTGAGTTCTGAGAATGAGAGTGTAACCAGTATTGAAAACTCTGTTTATAAAACTAGTGAAGAGAGGGGAGGAAGGCAGGGACATTGTAGAGAACAAGACAAGGAGAGGCGTGGCTTGACTCTGTGGAGCTGTACCTGTGGGATGCATAAAATCCATTCACTTTACCTTAATAAAATGTATTTTAAAATTGGGCTCCAATGATGGCTCAACTTGCTAATTCTCTACCTGCAAACACAGCATCCTACTTGGGTATCAGTTCATGTGATGGATACCATTGAGCTCCTTACTTATTGTCTGGGACAGCAGTACAGGATGATCCAAAGTCTTGTGATCCTGCAGCTGTGTGGGAGACCAGAAAGAAACTCCTGCCTCCTTTGCTTTGGGTACACGCTGGGCATGTGGTCATCTGAGAAGTGAAGCAGCAGATTTCCATATTTCTTTCCTTTGCTCTATAAATCTGCCCTTCAAATAAGAGCTTTTGAAAAATACATTAAAAATATAAAATAATAGGCCCATCATAATACTCTGGTTCAAAATTTTTCCATATTTCATTTTCCACTCTGCAATTATTAGACCTATTTAAAATCTGGTCAATTTTATAAAGTTCTATGTGCTTTGAACATATACTGCATCAATAAACTGCCAGGACAAGGTGACATAAAATAGTTCCACCCCCGCCCCAAATTTCTCTGTGTTTTACATATTATGCACCCCTGCCTTCCTCTTATGAAATTCTGGCCAGCATGGATCTGTTTACCATCTCTATAATGTAAACTCTTCCACACGGGTCATAGGATTAGAATCATGCAGTAGGTAGTCTCTCCAGCGCGCTTTTTCACTGAGCAATACTCACTGAAGACTGTCCTGCCTTTGCATGGACTGGTAGCTGAATCTTGATATTGTTGAATAGTTTCATGGTATGACATAGTAGTTTGTTTATTTGTATACTTTTGAAGAACATTTGGATACTTCTAATACTTCTACTTCTAAATTAGGATACATCCTAATTTGGATGATCATGAACAAATTTTCTATAAACACTTATATCTAATATTTCAAACCACCTGAGTAAATACTTGGAAGATGGTTTGGTTATACAGTAAGATTATATCTAGCTTTGTAAGAAATGAACAGATTATTTGAAAATGGATATACCATTTTGCATCCACATCATTGCTGGCAATTATTGTCCAAGTTTCCCCTTTTATATTTTTGTTGTAACTATTATTTTCCATGATACGGTTTTGTAGGTTTTGGGATTCCTCACCACCACCCCTTCGTCCCTCCTCCTAATACACACACACACACACACACACACACACACACACACACACACACACACACATACACCATTCCTCTATATTATTCTGATAGTCAGATAAAGTCACAACTCCAACATTCTGTCCTTTAAGTGTATCATGGCTTTGCAGGTATGAATAATGGTACAAAGTCTAGCATTCTATTGTCAAGATGTATTTACAGTTTCATTGGTGTCTTCCTTTTATTTGGAAGTACACATGCATACTGCAATGTATCTTCACAGTATACTAGCCTCCATAATACAGCTCCTCTGGATAAATATATGTCTACACATAAATTGATCTTGCATTTTGCACAAGGGTTTCCTTATATCAGACAGAACACATGATATTTGTATTTTTGGGATTGGCTTAGTTCACTAAATAGTCACTAAACAGTCACTTAGTTCACTAATAGTCTTCGCTTGGGACCAGTTGGTTGCAAATGGCAGAATTTCATTCTTTTTAAAGGATGAGTGGTATTCCATGGAGTAGATATAGCAGTTTCTTTAGCATTCTTCTTTCCATGGGCATCTGGATTGTTTCCATGTGTTCGTTATTGTGGATTGTGTTGCTACAAATATGAGGGTGCAGGACACTTCCTCACATGCAGATTTCACTTCCTTTGTGTTTGTGTGTGTATATATATATATACATATATGTATATATATGTATATGTATATTCTGTATCTGTATATGTATATATATATATATATATATATATATATATATATATACAGAATTGCTGAGTCATATTGTAGGTCAGTTTTCAGTTGTCTGAGCATGCCTCATACTGACTTCCATAGGCGCTACACTAACCTACACTCTGATCAACAGTGGAGTAGGGAACCTTTCTCCCTACATCCATGCCAGCAGGTGTTTTTAATGCATTTCTGAATGTAAGCAATTCTCACTGGAGTTAGGTGGAACTTCAATATGTCTTTCATTTATATTTCCCTAATAACTAGGGAGCCTGAAAATTTTTTCATTTGTATATTAGCCATTTGAAATTGTTCTTTTGAAAAATGCCTTCTCATTCCTTTCACTCATTTTCACAGGGTTGGTTGTTCAGCTGTTGTTGAGTTTCTGAAGCTCTTTGTAAATCCTTTTACAGGTTTCTTTTAAAGCTGTTCTAACAGATGTGTGCTGAAATCTCATTGCAATATCCAAATTGAAAATGAAATCAAATGTTTTTCCTGTGTTTATTGGCATCTGTGTATCTTCTATGGTGCAGTATCCAGATCTCTGACATGTTTCTCACTGTTCTGTGTTCTTTGATTTTCAAAATCATTCCTCATAATTAAAGTGTTTTAATTAGTTTTCCACTAATGACACTAAGTATCCATTTCTTCTCAAAACTTAGAGAACTGTTCTTAGGTCTAATCATGATAGTCATCATTATTTTTTTTTTATTTTACAAAATTAGCTAGTGAAGTTATGCATGCTTTATTCCTGACAAATTATTAGCTCAGTTCCATCAATTTATGTTAGAAAAAGTCAAAATCACAAAAGAGAAGTGGTTGCTCAGCAGCGGAAGTACAACAGCCTTGGTACCAAAGACACAGACATGACTATACACACGAGGAGTGAGCTACCAGTTAGTGCTGGGCACAGTGTCCAGACAGCACCGAATTCGGGGTGGAGAATGAGCAGGAACAGACTCTTTCTAAACTAGAGCTTCTTACATTGTGTAAAGAAAGTAAAGGAAGATGGCTTATCCTGTGCTCATTCATTTATAGGCATTTACATTTTGGTGTCTCCTAAACAGAGTTTGATGCTGGCTTTGTTACTAGGATGATTTCTGTGATCAAATGGCGCAAGTGGTTAAGTCCTCGCCTTGCACACCCGGGATCCCATATGGGCGCCGGTTCTAATCCCGGCAGCCCAGCTTCCCTTCCAGCTCCCTGCTTGTGGCCCGGGAAGGCAGTCGAGGACGGCCCAAGGCTTTGGGACCCTGCACCCACGTGGGAGACCCGGAAGAGGCTCCTGGCTTCGGATCGGCATAGTATCGGCCCGTTGCACTCACTTGGGGAGTAAATCATCGGACGGAAGATCTTCCTCTCTGTCTCTCCTCTCTGTATATCCGCCTTTCCAATAGAAAATAATAAAAATAAAAAAAATAAAAAAAAAAAATACAAAGTTACTAGGCCTTGACTGCAGCAGGTTTTCTTGCTTGGAGAGCGCTCTGAAGTGTGTATCCCACTCTGTTCTCAGAGATTCCAGTTATAAGAGATCAGTTACACACCAAAAACATTTATTTATTATGTGCATTACTCCTTTCTCTTCCCTCTACTGCTGTTTCCTGGAACTTGCTTCTAAAAATCTATCCAAGTAAAACTATCACATTCAAAGTCTTGTCTAGGAATCTTGTAGGAGAATTCAAACTAAAACAGCCATTTATATTTTACAGTGTATTCTCACGAGTATTTGCTATGTATCTTTGTGAAATAAGTCATACCACTTTCTATCTCACAGGGGAGAAAACTGAAAAGAAATTAATTCCTCCTTCTACCAATAGTCAAAGCCCTTTAATTAGTAATAAATATACAATACACGCTAAAGGTGTATATCTTCTGACAGCCAAGTGGAATTTTTCCATTGTCCTGAACTAAATTTAGAAAGTTTTCCATGGGCTTCCATTTCCACTGCACAATGGAAGTTCTGTTAAGATAACTTGATTTTGCACCAACCAGTACTACTTTGATTTTATTGTAACTACTTGGAAATAGTCACTCATTCATCCTAAGAGGCTTTTTTGTTTTGTTTTGTTTTGTTTTGTTTTTCCCCAAGATTCCAAAGGAGGATCTGGGGATTTCCTGAGTGTCAATTGCTAAAGGTGCTTATCTGCACTATCCTTTGGGTGATATTAACAAGGCATCAACTTTCCCTGTTTCTGTGGGTAAGCAGTAGGTCAGCCGACTTTCTTTGAAGAAACTTTCTCTCGGCTTTCAAGGTCTTCCTTCAGCAAGTTAGTATATCAAAGCTTCCTGATCTAATCGCATTAGCTTAGAGGTGCTGCAGTCTGTTAAAAATTCTCAGTCTTTATTGATTCTCTGTGGCATTTCAAAAAATTTTAATCCATCGCATGAAGAACTTTTGATACAATATCATCAGGAGTTGAAGGCAATCAAAGTCCAAATTTCAAAACCCATTACTGCACAATGTTTACTTGTCAGATCTCATTTGTTGACAGTGTCCAAATGTGTGTAATTTCTTGCAAGGTAGACTTTTAGGATGTGAGGACATGGCAGTAATGAACCAAATGTGTACAGTAGGTGAATGGTGAGCCTGGGTGATAGAGCTTGACTTGGTCAAGTCAACAGAATACTGACATTAGTATTCGCAGAAGACTTCAGGGCCTCCATTTTGCCATTTCATCAATGTGTCAAGATAAAACTTCAGAGTCCTGTTCTATGTCACCTCACTAATAACCAGAATTACCAAGACACTGAAAGCAGCAATTTCAAGGATGCTGAAGTCAATCGCCTTGCTGAAGTGTTTTTGCCCTTAATATATCGGCAACGTGCTTAGTCAAGCACATTATGGTTTGCAAGGTGCCCTCTTAATTTTACTGGTTTCACAATTATTACTGATTTCATAACAATTGCATTGATTTCAATTTCATTAGACATTAATATTTCTACTAGTTATTAAGTATCTTATCAGTGAAAGCACTTGGCAAAACTTTTTATTATGGTTAAAGACAAAATAAATAGAATCTTGGGAAATTTATGGCTGACCTTCATTCTGTGAATTTACTCTGTGGTTATTTACCTAAATTACCATTTAGTTCCCATAACCCTGAACACATTCAAAAATTAAATGCTTCAGACATTCAAGCTGGCTCTACAGAAGGATTGATCCCAAACCATGGTTAAAAGGCATAATCAAAATGGGATTACACTTAAAAGGTAGTTATAGTTTTATACATTTGACCTTGTACAATGTCAAGGCTTTATGTCAGTTACCATTACCCTAGTAAAGAATTTCTCAGTGATACAAATAGTTTTATTTTCTCAGGATGCCCCTAGATGTGAGTTATTTTTTTTAGTCAATTTTACTTTGTTTTTGTTAGGTTGGTTTTTTAAATTAGGATAAAGATCAAACAATCTTAAAACTGCTTTTATAAATAATATGAGAAATCACTAGGAATACATATTATAGTCTACAAAAGAGATAACAGTGTTTCTTAAACAAAATTTTCTCATCAAGTTCCTTTTCATGGCTTGTCTCCTGGGACTGAGACTCAGCAGAGTAAATGTTGGAAAGGCTATCAGTGGGCTTGAAGGGAATTAAATGTAATCTGCTTTTCCTAATAGGGCTTCATTGTCATGCCAATACAATTGATAACTTTAGTTCTTTACTAATGTCTTCTTTGTTCGCTACAAAATGTTCCTGGAAAATAATTATTTACTTGTGCATTGGTTTGTTGGGGGAAACAGAAGGTTTGTGACCTTGATACTACAAGTAAACTCTTCAGGGTGAAAATTACTGAAAAGAATTACCACTGAAAAAAGTATTCTTCATTGATTCTTTAAATCATTTTGTCTTTCATAAAAGTCTGATAAATTCATCCACATCAGCTAGTTTACTCCCTGTCAGAAAATGATGTACTTAAAAAAAAAGAAAGTGAGAAAACAAAAGACCAAAACTAATCAAGAGAAAATGATATTGCAAACAGGCTTCACAAAAGGGACTCCATGTTGAGCTGGGCTCCACTGTAGATGAGGTACCACCATCAACCATGAGACTACAACCTGGCCAAGAAAACCACATCCTGCTTGGCAAGAATGCTCAAATCCCTGGCCAGGATGTTCAACTTGACTAGGAGAAAAATGAGTTTCACCTGAGACAGCAACAAAGGCTTCAAACTTAGTCATTGCTTCATCCCCGAGGTAGTTCTGCATTAGCTCATTTCCCTGGATTTCCCTCAGGTCCTCCCTGTTTGTGGTTTTTGCCTTTATAACCCTGCTCTTCTATCCTGCATCATCAAGAGGTCTTTAGGGCATGAGTCACCTCTTCACTGCTAGCAATAAAGGATTTCCAAGTCTGAAGCAGTGTTTGGTACTCCTCTGCATTGACGAGCTTAGATGCAACATTATTTTTATTATATGTTGACATAAGCAATTGCAAGTATTTGTAGGCATAACAACAAGTGTGAATAGATAAGCTGCATGGGGAGATGGAGGTGTATATCTGTGAACTCCTTGCAGCTCTTCATGAATTTCATTCTTTTATGAGAAAGCTGGGACACAAGTTAATCATTACAGATGATTCAGGTAAGCCTCCTTTGTTGGCCTCTTAACTACATGGATGCAATAACAATGATGTGGGAACTCCTTAGACTCCATGACAACTCTGTGAGCAATAAGCTACCATTATCATCCCCATTTTAAAGATGAGAATTGGAAAGAGGGTTCTCTCTTTACCCGCATTCATATCAGATCTAGGACTAGATCCACCATTTGTTGATTGGAGAATCTGACTTGCTGACACTGCTGTGATAAATCCCTACTAACAGAAAGCAACAGAAATCCACTCTCACAATTTCAGCAGCAAAAAAATCAAAGTGTCAGCAAGGCCTTCTCCCTCCAAAGGTCTGTTGAAGGGGGGATTGCTCCTTCATATCTGGTGGCACGGCTTGCCTGTGGTTACAGCACTGTAATCTCTGACTCCAAATTTTCACTGTGCTATCCTCTCTGTGGATCTGTCCTCCATGTGTCTCCTGTAAGGACACTTGCCACTGGACACAGAGACCATCTATGTGATCTAGGGTATCTTATCTCAAAAATCTTTGACTTAATTACATTTGTAATTGCCTTTGTGCCAAATAATAAAATATTCAGTTTCTGAAGTATTCAACATAATAGATATTTCTTCTAGAGTGGTCAGCATTCAAGTTACTACAACAGTCTTAGTCAAAATATTATGCCATTGCTATGGTGATAAAGTTGAGACAGCTCAGAGACCTACGGTATGAAAATGAATAAGACTGTTCCTCTTAGAGGCAAACAACGTTGTAGTGTGTTAAGGAAATGTGATTTGTCTCAGGAAGAGATGAGGATGACATAAAGGGTACTATAGTGATTACTCCTTACAATTACTATTGCCAGAAGCTGATAGGAAACTTTTCAAAGTCACTCTTATTCTTTTGACAAAAAGAAAACTAAAGATCCTGGAGTTCGCAATGAGGTACAGGTGTGGAGAATCTTCACCTGTGAACCACGCCCATCTGTTTCCGAGAGAATCACAGCTGCTCATCATGTACTCTCATTACAACTTACGATTATAATCAGTGCTTTGAAAAGTCTAGCTTCAGAACACTTATTTTACAAATTTTCAATTTCTCATAACAGGCACACAACCATCTCCTCTGAAACAATGATAATATTGCCTCCTTCCTACATGCATATCCCACTGGTTAGTACTTTCTCGTTTATCACATTATCTAAACTATAAGCTGTCTCTTGTCTCTAATGTAATCTGGCATAACATGACTGAGTCTCAGTGGACGAACTGACACAAGATGGGAGAGGCCAGCGACAGTGTTTCCAACTTTGAAGTTCCAGAGGAATTTCAACATTGAATGGATTAAGATGATGGCCAAGCTCAGCGTGATTGCTGTGAGCAGAGGACACAAGGGCCCTTATCACCACTGTTTGACATATATTTCATTATGAATGAAGGAGTAACAATCTTTGTCATATTTGCCAAACTAAATTATCTTTGTTTGGGGGACTGTTTTACCTTTTGCTAAGGTTGAAATCAGTGTGGCTTCTGTATTCTCTCTCCTGTGGTTTCCAGGTTCTTCTAGTTAAGACATTCATGTTCTCATTAGCAATTATCATTCTGCGGAGAAGTGAAAGTGGGACAGACAGAAGTCAGATAAGCCTGAAAGTTCATCAAAGAAATAGAGGCATGACAGCATGCAGTCTAAGCATAGGTCCAAACACACACAATTTCCCTATAAGAATTTTCAGGTTTTTAAAATAGGCACATGACTAGTCAAAGACTCATCCTGTCCTTTTACTAACAATCGCAGCCACTAACAGAGTTCTTCATCAAAGGAAATGAATTTGATGTCCTTGCTGCAAAACAGGATTTTCAAAAATCACAATAAAAGTAGTGTTGATGATTCTACACTGGGTAATACAACTATAGTGTCTTACAATCAGGTTTTCTGAGTTACTATAATGCTTGCAGAAATAAAAGCCATCTTGAGCCTGTATTTCTGTCCTGAAGTGTTGGACCACAGAGAGTTCCCTGCTTGACCTTGGCTCATTTTTTTACAATAACCTAAGATCATTTCATTGTGTGTGTGCGATGGGCAAAGAAAACAAAGAATACAATAAAACATTCCTTACTTTGAAAGGAATGATTGCACTACTGCAAATTTTGTGTCAATTTAAAAAATGTATTTTTATTTCAATTTCAAAATTAATATATAATAATTATATAAAATTTAAGCATATGTTTGCACATTTATAAGTATAAATATTTAAATATATGTAAATATGCATGTGTATTTATTTATTTATTTGGCAGGAAAAAGACAGGGAGAGAAAAATCAGATGGAAAGCTATCATTTGCTAGTTAACTCCCCAAATACCCACAATGATCTGAGCTATGCCGCTGAAATCTGAAGATAGAACCCCATGTGAGTCTCTCATTTGAGTGGCAGAAACCCAATTATTGGAGCCGTCACCTAGTGCCTCCCAGCGTTTGCATTATGGGGAGCTGAATGAGGAACTGATAGTAGAAATTAAACCCAGGCTGTCTGAAACAGGATACAAGCATTCTAACTACTGGTTAGGATGCACTCCTAATCCTACTTACCTTAAAAGTAAAAAAAAAAAAAAGAGTGAAATGAAGATCTGATTTTGAAAAAAAAAAGGACTAACAAAATTAATAAAGCATTGGTTCACGTGACCAAATACATTCATGCATAAATAGATATATATTTATATATATATGTTCAAAGGAATAAAATCAAACATGCAAAAGAAAATGCTACACTGGGCAGCACAGATAAACAGATATGTCAACAAATCAGAGAATCTGTAAGAAAGGAATAGATTTCCAGACACAAGCAATTTACCAAAATTGAGAAAGACAGACTAATAAGCAAGATATTTAGCAAATCTTCAATAATGACTCTTTCAACAAAATAAACCCCAGAGTCTGATAGCTTTCTGAGTTCTACCAAACTTTTTTTTTCTACAAAACTTTCAAAGAACTAATCCCAATTTGTTTTAACCCATTAAAAAAAAACCCTCAATGGAAGAGAATTCTCCCAAACTCCACCAGGCCATCATCAGTGGAATTTTAAACCAGAAAATGATAAAACAACAACAAATAGAGATGTAGAACAATATCCTTTTTGAACAAATACACAAAAATCATCAAGAAAATACTTGCTAATCGATTTTGACATCATATAAAGATTATTCACTTGGATTTATCTCAGAAATGCAAGGATGTTTCAACATATGCAAATCAATAAACATGATACATCACACTAACAAATTAAAGGGTAAAAACCATATGATGATTTTTTAAAAATACAGCAAAAGCATTTGATAAAATATAGCATTCTTTAGTGATTAAAAAATTCAGTTTAAGCTGAAAGCAAGATGGTGGCATTGGGTGAGGACAGATTTAAACTGATGGACAAGTCATTAGCCAGGGTGAAACAGAGAGGAAAGATTTCAGGAAATGGGAGAGGCCAGGGCAAGACCAGAGAGGGACCTGGAGACCCGTAGACACTGGGAAGGGGCAGAGACAATGCAGCCATGTTGCAGAGACCAGACATAGCAGTGGTGCTCAGCTGTTGGCAAAAGGTGATCAGAGCTTTACTAGCAACCAAGTGGGAAAGGGCATTCACCAGAGGATCAATGGCAGACCCCAAGTAAAATTAAGAGACACTATTAAAAGGTAAAATAAAAGAGTTATGGGAGTTCCTCAAGGTTCAGAAAGAGGAGCTGGGTTTGAAGATGCGTTCAATGAAATAATAAATGAAAACTTCCCTAATATGAAGAAAGTACTGGGAAACAACATACAGGAAGCATATAGGCTGGACCAAAAGTGATCTTCAGCAGAACTTATGATAATCAAGCTCTCTTCAGTCAAACATAAAGAAAATATACATAAACATGCATGTGAAAAAAATCAATTAACTCTCAGAGAAAAACTCTACAAGCCAGAAGAGAATAAAGTGACACACTCCAGATCTTAAAAAAAAAGAAAGAAAAGAAAAAATTCTCTTATACAGCTTCCCTACAAATCATGCTTAAAGTTGTTCTATTGACAGAGAAAAGGAAAACCACCCACCAAAACTAAGGGCAAATATGGAAAGCATTCCAGTTAAAGGACAACAGAAGATAAAATCAATAAATGAACAACCATTGCTAAAGTGACAGGATCAAATTACCACGTATTGATATTCACCCTAAATGCAAATGACTTAAACTCATCAAACAAATGTTATAGATTAGCAAACTAGTTCAAAACTCAAAACTCATCTCTCTGCCGCTTAGAGAAAACACATCTCACTAATAAAGATAAGCAGTAACTAGAAATGAAGGGACTGAAACATATTTTCCAGGATAACGGAAAGGAAAAAATAGCAAGTATAGTCATTCTTATATCAGATTATTTAATCTTGGATGTGAAAAAAAAGTGATGTGAAAAATATCACTTTGATGTGAAAAAATTCTATGAAGAAAGATACCACATAACAAATAATCTACTCAACAAGAAAATCAAAGAATCCATTCAACAAGAAGAAATCACCATAATAAATGTATGCACACCAACTGCCAGAACACCTAGCTACATGAACACATATTCATGGATTTAAATGGAGAAACGGACTCCAAAACAATAATAGTAGGTGACCTTAACACCTCATTCACATTAATGGATAGATTAACCGGACAGAAACTCATCAAGTAAACAACAGAGCTCACCTAGACACTAGAGACAAAGGTCTTGATTGATATCTACTGAACCTTTCATCCTACAGAGAATACATTTTTTTTTTCATCAGTACATCAAACTTCGACCAGAATTGATCATTTTACAAATCATAAAAAAAGCTTCAGGAAATTTTTTAAAAATCGAAATTATGCCATACATCTTCTCAGGTTATCATGGAGTGAAACTGGAGACCAATAGGTCAGAATACCTCAGAAGACATGCAAAAACCTTGAGACTCAATAATATGCTACTTCTTGAGCAATGGGTTAGAGAGGAAATCAAAAGGGAAATTTTAAAAATTGCTTGAAATAAATGAATGCATTAACATGTCAAAATTAATGGGACATGATCAAGGCAGTGTTAACAGGAAAGATAATCTAAATCAATGCTTATGTTAAAAAATTAGAAAAGCACTATGTAAATGAGCTAATCATACATTTGTAGGAGCTAGCAAAAACAGCAGCAAAACAATCCCAAGATTAGCAGGAACAAAAGAAATAACCAAAAGAAGGGAGGTAACAAACTAAATATTCATCTAGTAGATGCAGAGCAAGCATTTGATAAAATCCAAACCACTTCATGCTAGAAAGAACATTTTATAATACAATCAAAGTAATATATGAGAAACCCAATGCCAGCATCATATTTAATGGGAAATGACTGTAAGCTTTTCCATTAAGCACTGAAACTAGGCAAGAATATCTACTTTCACCACTGATACTCAATATATTATTGCAAGTCCTTGCAGAGTTAATAGGTAAGAAAAGCAAGGTAAAGGAATTCAAATTGGAACTGAGGAATCCTACCTGTTCATAAATGACATGATTCTCTACATGGGAGAACAAAATAATTCAATCAAGAGACTTGTAATTCATAAGAGATTTTGGCAGAGTAGTAGGATACAAAATTAATGAACATAAATCAATGTCACTAGTATACACAAATTACTCCATGGCTGAAAAAGAAATTGTAAATACAATCTCTTTTAAAGCAGAGAGGAATCTCGAATACCTTGGGATTAATCTGACAAAGCTGTGGAAGACATCTATGATCAAAATTATAACACATCAAAAAAATAATTAGAAGAATACATTAAAGGATAAAGGCAATCACCATGTTCCTGGGTCAGCAGGATCAACATCATCAAAATATCCATAATACCAAAAGTAATATACAGATTCAATATGATCCCATTAAAATCCCAATAATATTTTTTCTCAGAAATTGAAAAGGTGATACAAAAGTTCATCTGGAAACACAGAGACTACAAGTAGCCAAAGCTATCTTGAAAAATAAAAACGAAGCTGGAGGAATCACAATTCCAGATGTCAAGACATACTGGAGAGCAGTGGTCATCAAAAGAGTCTGGTACTGGTACAGAAACAGAGAAGATAAATGGAACAGATTAGAAAACCCAGAAGGGAACCTACACATGTACAGCCAACTAACCTTTGACAAGACAACTGAAAACAATCCATGGGAAAAGACCGATCTCTCCAGCAAATGCTGCTGGGATGATTGGATAGCAGTGGGTATAGGTAAGAATCAAGACACGTACCTTTCATCATATAGAAAACTCAACTCTAAATGATCAAGGACCTAAATCTGCACCCAGAAACCATCAAACTATTAGAGAAAAACTTAGGGAGCACTCTCCATGATACGGTAGTCAAATGTAGAATAAACAAATGACACTACATAAAGCTGATATGCTTCTGTACAGCAAAGGAGATAATCATCAACATGAAGAAGCAACTAATAAAATGGAAGAAAATCTTTGAACACAACAAAGCCAATAGGAGACTAACATTCAGGATTTACAAAGAGTTTCAGAAACTCAGTGACAGCAAAAACAAACAACCCTGTGAAGAAATGGGCAAAGAAAATGAACAGACACTCAAATTGCTAATAGACATATGAAAAAATGCTCAGACTCCCTGTCAAGGAAATACAAATACAAATAAAAGACACATTGAGATTCCACCTAACTCCACTGAGATGGACCTACATTCAGAACTCTACTAATTCCACACACTGGTGTGGGTGTGAGGAGACAGTGATACTCCGTCACTGTTGGTGGAAGTGTAGGCTAGTACAACCACTATGGAAGTCAGCATGGAATATTAATAACAGGATAAAAAATAGAAAATTTACAAAATTTATCAAAACCCCGGAGTTGTAGCAAAAACTGTTGAAAGAACTATTGCTTTTGTATTTTGCCTGAAGCTTGCCTTATATCAGAGAGAACATATATCTGTCTTTTTGGGATTGTCTTATTTCACTGAACATAATGATCTCTAATTGGGACCATTTGGTTGCAAATGAAAGAATTCCAATCTTTTTAATGCATGAGTAGTATTCCAAAGAGTAAATGTGCCAGTTTATTTATCCATTCCTCTTTTGGTGGGCATCTAGGTTGTTTCCATGAATTTGCTATTGTGGATTGTGCTACTGTGAATATAGGACTGCAGATCCCTTTCTCATATGTAGATTTAATTTCCTTTGGATGTATTTCCAGGAGGGCTAGCTGAGTCATAATGGCAGTTAAATTTTCATCTCTCTTAGCATATTCCATGCAGAAGTTTCCTAGGGCATTCCAAAGCCATGGTCATGACTCACTGGATCAAAGGAGTGTGGATCAAGTGCTTTGTAAGGACACTTGTGGTCAACTGACCCATTCCTTCTCTTCTGTTTAAATTCCTAAAAGAAAAAAAAAACATGGTATACTCTTTATTTAACTGCTAGGTAATCAATATTTTATTTAGTGTCATAGTATTCTTTGGTGGTGAAACAGAGAAGGCAAGCTTCTAAGCGCTTCTTGTCGCTGGTGTCATCTCTATATTCTCAATCTCTGTTGACAACAGTCATTCTGATAGTAATTCTTGGGATGTCTTCCATATACATCCTAACAGTAGCTCCCTTATATGCCCTTTGAATAGTATCTGTAAAATACTTAGCAGTTTTAATGTCTAGTATGCTACTTTGTACCCTGAAAACCTAATGGTTCTATACACATGCTTTCCTATGTATGCTTTGGAAAATCAGTAAAATGACATCATTTGGCTCATCAAACAGACATTATTGGAGAGCTTTTATTTACTTGCTATGCATGTTAGCTTTAGAAATAGATAAAAGAACAGACCAGGGGTCTATCTTTAATAAATGTTTAGTTAATCATACATAAAGAAATTATTACAGTGAATTTGAATAAGTACATGATTAGATATAAACTGAGGTCAAAGAGAAGCATCTCAATTAAATTGGGACATGAAGGAGTCCAATCAGCGGAAATGGGAGAAGTCCTAAATGATGCATACACCTGAAGTAGGAGGGAGAGGAGACAAAACAGATTCATGTAAGGGATGACAGTTATGGGAAATGGTAGGGATCACTGAGACCACACTGTGATAACTACCATTGCCAGAATAGCAAATTAAAATTAGAATGTCAAGTTAAATTTTAATTTCAGATAACCTCCAAGAGTGCTTTTCTGTAAGAATATTCTGTTCAATTTGGAGCATACTTATACTAAAGCACTCTTGGTGGGTAATTTATCTGAAATTCAACTTTAATTGGGTGCTCTGGATTTTATCTGACTACCATAAGTTGAAGTGGAATTATTAATGATTTAGGGCTTACATTAAGAAGAGAATATAAAAGTGGCTGGGAGATAGGGGCAAGGGATCAAATCATGAGTAGCTATTAATTCATGGTCCTGAAAGCACAAATGATCACTGACAGATTTAAGACAAGCAACAATGACCGTATTTGCATGTCCAAGGTCATCTGAACATCCAGGAACGGAGGCCTTCATCAAGTGGCATGTTGCAGGTGATCAGTCTGATTAGGTGTCTGAAGGAGGAGTAGAGAAACCTAAACCAAGAAAATGAAAGAAGGGGAATGTCTCAGAACCACTAAGGTGTCACTTGCTCTCTACACATTTTTCCAGGGTTAATTTATAGAAATGGATTCTTAGAACAGCTTTGATATTGACCCAAAGTGGTCAAAAGTCTTAGGTTGAGTGTGCCTACTTTTTGTAGGGGAAGTATTCACTGGCCTAATAATGCAGTATTTTTAAAAATTGCACTGAACTTCTTACATGGACAAGATCAGATGGTTCAAGTTAAATTGAAGAGAAGCTGGACCTCGACTGAACTCCTTACTCATCGCTTGAAGACACAGAGCACTTGATCCTATGCATTGTGCCCAAGGCAACCACTCAGTGGCAGTGGCAGTCCTGAAGAGCGTACACTCTCTGATCAAGTTCTCTCAATGACACTGCTTGTTTGTTTGCAGGTAGCTTCAGTTGAAAAGCAACAGAAACTGTGGGTAAATGTTGTAAAGCTAGAATTGGGAGCAGATTTGGCATTTCAATTCATAAACTCCAATTGGGCACCTGAGTGTCCTAGGCAGTACTTAATCTCTTGACCAAATGACCACCTTTGTTATCCTTTTATACACTGCACAGGGTATTTTACATTCTAATTTCAGAATCAGCAAAAGCTGCAAAGATAATTATCTAAAGGAAAGTCTGATAAATTTACTTTTTGAAAAAAGAATAGAAAAGAAAGTTAAAAAAAGAAAGAAAACTATCTGTGTACAGATAATACATATATAAATACACATCCATGATGTAGGAAGGCAAGAAAAAAGAGGTGGAACAGGCTGTCAGGAAATGAGTAAGCCCTAATTCTACAGTCTCCTGAGTGGTCGAGGGCATTGAAATCAATGTGGCTAAAAATGATACATCTGAACCTGGGATAAATGCTCTAAATGTAAAGAAGTTGTTATGACACCTGAAAAGAAGGAGTGAGGCCACTGAGATGGTTTTGATAGGAGGAATGAAATGTGTGTTAGTCTGAACACAGCCAGGGACCAATGGTAAAGGAATGAAGAAGAGGCAAGAGCATTAAATCTTTGTTAGATTAAAAAGAAAAAAGGTCATGTATATCTGAGCCATACAGACCTCATGGAAAGGATTAGGAATTAGCTCGGTTAGCAGGGGGGTAGTGACAGTTTGAGCAGAGTCTGGAATGCCACTATGCAGAGATTCTCCTCTATTCTGCAGGCATGAGAATATATCCAGTGTGTGAACAAAAGACTACCTATATATGACTGCATTTTAGGAGAGCTAAGGCAGCAGGGTAGGACAGGACTGAAATGGGAGAGTTCAGGGAAAGCAGACAAATAATGACATTGGAGCAGATCAGAAGTGTTTGCTAAAGTTTTCTTGGCAATCTGGGCCCCTGACTTCTTCCTCCAGGGCAAGAAGACTTTTAAGCAGACCAAGAAACATTGAGTCTTAAGGCTTTCTACTTACAGCCATTTTAACACAGAAAATAATCTTTATAATAGCTCTATAAAATTAACAGAGGCAACAAACTATTGAGTAAGCAATAATGAATAAATGCTATCTAACAAGAACGATGCCAGCAAGGTCCCAGTGGCTTTCTGCAATAACAGCCTTGTGAAACATCATGCACAGAGGGCAAGATATGAATGTGAGGAGGAGAAGGGAGCAGAGGGAGTTCATCACCCTGTAAAGAAAGTTAGGATTAGCATTATAATGCCTAGAAGACACATGTTCTAATCTATCAAGACTTTTTCAAAGTTCTTGTCATTCCCTGCTCTTCCTCAATCTCAAAAAATTCCTTACTTCTGTCTGTACATTGTTTTACAAAGTGCTCAAACTATATCCGGTAAAATATAAATTCTCAGTGCTAATATTCATAGGGTTTGCAGTATTATAACCATGCCAAATGTGAAAAGGCTAAACACATCCACACCAGTTTGCAGAGCTCCACTGAACAAGATAAGGTGTGAGAATACTTCCGTAAGTCTCCTCATTGCTTTTCCTAGTGCTCATGGATGTAGATTCTAAATCAAGTGTAAATTTGTATCTATACTTCAAAAACCCTTTCTGTAACCTTACACAAGATGTGCCCTTTCCCCATCTCATTGCCAGCATTGTGTAA
Organism: Ochotona curzoniae; assembly: GCF_017591425.1. Taxonomy (NCBI): domain Eukaryota; kingdom Metazoa; phylum Chordata; class Mammalia; order Lagomorpha; family Ochotonidae; genus Ochotona; species Ochotona curzoniae. The sequence continues at coordinate 53,139,263 of NW_024466502.1, forward strand.
TCATCACATTCCTTCAGACAAAATCTCTTCTTACTCATATGTAGTCTAAAACCTACTTCCGTATCTTACCTACAGCCTCACTTCATCAGAAAATTCACTTTGATCACTTCACCCAATGTGCTGTTTTTTGCTAAGCCAATTAGTCCCCTTGACATATAGAATAATTTGGAATATAATTTTTCGTATGGGGCTTTTTAACTCTCATCTCTACTAGAATATAAGATTTGCTAAAACAAGGACAACATTGCTTAGTTCATCATTGCATCCTTATACCTACAACCAAGTGTAATACTGTAATACACACTGAAGACCTACCTGAAGAAGGAATGGGGCAGGCAGAACAGCCTCCACACAGCCAGGCTGTGTAACAGAGGAACTCCAGTCTCAAGGGGGTGGCCTTATCATTTACAGAATGACTTATTCTCCACCACCTACTGTGTGTAAGGCACCTTTACACTTGACCTAAGAGATATTCGCTCCCATTAACACAGTGGGTTTGTGTTGATTGTGCTAAGGCCAAGCAATCACAGCGTGACATGTGTGTCCAAGTGAGCTCAGAGATTCTATTTCTCATGTTCACACATTTGGCTTTTAAAAGCCAAAATCCTTGAGCCAGATCCTTCAGGACAGCAAACTCAAGCCTTGTCCTCCCACATTACTTCAAACCCAATGCTGCCCTTTGCAGTGTACATCAGCAGAGTAATCAATAAGTATAGGTAGAGGAAAATGCACGCCGATCACATGTTCCACACTCTAAATGAATCCATTTAATGTTATGTTTTCCAACAACACGACAGTACCTGTTTTACTATTAAATTAGGTGACATTATAAAACACAAGCCCTAAATAATCCAATTATTGTTTTTCCTCTCTGGCATGACTTGCACTTTATATAATAAAGAACAGAAATGTAATTTTAATAATCCAAAGGGGCTCTGGGAAAATTGATGGAAATAAATTATTCACTTTGGCTTTTCATCATAATTTTTAACGTAGTCTTATGGAAACATTAGAATATTAAGAAGAATGTGATTATGTGCAAATTTTCACATATTCGTAAACCTAATAAGCAGCTATGATATATAAAGCAATCTTCAAAAAGCATAACTTTAGATGGATAAATTGATTGGCAGATACAAATAACGGATAAATTGCATTATAGATAATGATGATGAAAACAGATTAGGTAGATGATGATGATAATGATAAATAAAATAGATAGATGAATCTTTTTTTTATTGTTTTTTGATACAGTTTAGGTGGCACTGGGGCCTCCCTTCCCCCGCCCCCAAGTTCCCTCCCCTGCCTTCTGTTCTCTGCTCCAGTCTCACCATGAATGTCTTTTGTGAATTTTCTCAAGTCCATCACACAGCCGCTGGAGTGTCTCTCAACCATGTAGGATACTATAAACAATCACCCTCTTATGGATGGTTGATTAATCAATTACATCACAAGATCTTGTTACAAAAGGAACAGGTAAGTATGAAGTCCCATACAGTAAGATTCACATGTAATATCCCTAGGTCTGACCCAATATTATATTAGCACCAACATATGATAGCTGACTTTTTGGAATTGGCTCATTTCCCTTAGCATAATGTTCTCTAGTTGGACCCATTTGGCCACAAAATATTGTACTTCATTTTTTTTAATAGCCAAGGAGTAATCTGTAGTGTAGACGAACCACAGAATTTTTTATCCAGTCATCAGTTAATGGACATTTAAGTTGTTCCCATGTTCTGAGAATTGTTGATTGTTGATTGTGTTGCAATGAATATTGGGGTGCATGTTGCTTTCTCATGTAACAAGTCTTTTGGATATATTCCTAGGAGTGGTATTTGCTGGCTCATATGGTATGTGGATTTTCAATTGCCTAAGTGTTCTCCATACTGACTTCCATTGTGGTTGCACCACCCTGCATTCCCAATAGAAGTGGAGTAGGGTTCCTTTTTCTATGCAACCTCGCCAGCAGGTATTGTTGGTAATTTTCTGGTGTTAAGTGGAACCTCAGTGTTGTTTTTATTTGAATTTCCTTTATTACCAGAGAGCTTGAACATTTTTTTATGTGTCTAATAGCCATTTGAATTGTAAAATGTCTGTCCATTTCCTGTGCCCATTTCTTGACTGGTTTGTTTGTGTTGATGTTATTGTTATTCTGGAGTTCTTTGTATATTCTGAAAATTAGTCCTTTGTCTCCTATGTAATATGAAAAGATCATTTCCCATTCTGTTGGTTGCATTTTCACTTTGTTAATTGTTCCCTTTGCTATGCAGAAGCTTCTTAGCCTAATGTAGTCCCATTTGTTCATTTTGGTCTTGACTTCTTTTGCTTTTGATGATTTTTCTAGGAAGTCAGTGCCTACACTTATGTCTTGCAGAGTATGTCCAACTTTTACTTCCAAAAGTTTGATGGTTTCTGGGTGTGGGTTTAGATCTTCTATCCATTTAGATTTGATCTTTGTATGTGGTGACAGCTGCGGGTTTTGCTTCTTATTTCTACAAGCGATTAGCCAATTGTTCCAACAGCATCTATTATCTAATAGAACACAAAAACACAACAGACAGACCATTCATCCTGACCAAGTGAGATTCATCCTGGGCATGCAAGGGGTGGTTCAACATTCGTGAATCTATGAATGTGATACATCACATCAAAAAACATAAAGAACAAGAATCATATGATAATTTCAATAGATGCAGAAAAGCTTTCAACAAAATCCAAACCACTTCATGCTAAAAACATTAAATAAGGTAGGCATTGAAGGAACAATCCACAACATAATCAAAGCAATATATGGAAAACCCAACACCAACATCATATTGAATGGGGAAAGATTAGAAGCCTTCCCACTAAGATCTGGTACCAGACAAGGATGTCCACTATCACAGCTGCTATTTAACATAGAACTGGAAGTATTCACAAATGCTATTAGACAAGAAAAAGAAATCAAGGGAATTCAGATGGGAAAAAAAGGAAGTCAAGCTATCTATGTTTGCAGATGACATGATTCTGTACATAGGAGAACCAAGAGACTCAATAAAGAGATTGTTACAACTTATATGAGAGTTCGGCAAAGTCACAGGGTAAAAGATAAATTTAAGTAACAGCCATAGTGTATGCAAACAACCCCAAGGCTGAAGAACTAACCAGCACAGTATCCTTCAAAAAAGACAGCAGAAAATGAAATACCTGGGAATAAACCTAACAAAGAATGTGGAAGATCTGTCTGAGGAAGACTACAAAGTTTTAAGACAAGAAATAGAAAAAGATTTTAAAAATGGAGAAACATACCATGCTGCTGGGTGGGCTAGAGTCAACATCATCAAAATGTTCATATTACCAAAAGCAATACATGTATATTCAATGAGATTCCAATCAAAATACCAAAAACATTCTTCACCGAGCTGGAAAACAATGAGGCAAAGATTAATCTGGAAACAGAAAAATCCATGAATAGCCAGAACTATACTGAAGAATAAGAACCCAGCGGGAGAGGTTAACAATCCCAGGACTTCGGACTTATTATAGGGTAGTAGTTATCAAAACATCCTGGTACTGGTACAATAACAGAAAGGTAGATCAATGGAGTAGAACAGGAAATGCAGAAGAGAACCTAAACATGCACAAATACCTAATCTTCAACAGGAAAACAGAAAACAATACAAGTAAAAAAAAAAGGTCTTTTTAATAGATAGATGAATCTTAAGAGAGATGTTAGATCGATAAATTATCTGCAGAGACCTGCACGTAGTCACAGTCTAGGGAAACAGGAGCTGCTCAAGCTTATATCTTAATAGAAATTTACATATGAATAGAGCTTTACAATTTATTCCTACATCCCAAATGTTCTCATTTTGTTGTCAGAACTTACCAGTGGAAAATGAAGTCAAAGCTTATGTGTTCAGTACAGAAATAAAGAAATTGACCCAAAAGACATTATTGTTTGGCCCAGGGTCATGCTACTAAGAAGAGCAAAGCTGCTGAGATGTCAACTCATTTTAAATAATTTCCACACTCCCCTTTACGTGTGGTTTTGATGCAGAAGACCTGGTAAGATATAAAATTTTTGAACTACATAAAGTAATTCAGCCAAATAAAGTCTGGGTATCTGAAATACATTTTGGTGTGATGGAATGTCTTTATGTATGCTACAAAATATTCTGCAGGGTGTTTTCACTTTAGGCAAATTTAGGGAAGTTTGTTATGTGGGACTTCATAATTCCTGAGAAGATGAGGTTTGTTTTGATCATCTATTTTTTCAAGCTGCCCTCACGCGATATCTTACACTACCAGTTGGGTCCAGAGCTCACTGCTGTGTTTGATTCCTGAGATTAAAGTAAAACTGGGACCTTTAACCTTCTCTTCTGAGAAATCAGGCCACTAATTTCAAATCTGATGCTTTCATTTTTATGCTTTAACATTTCTAATATATTTTTAATTAACCCCAGTGCAAGAAGTGAAAATCTACTTCAATCCTTTCTGATTCCTGTTTCATCTGTGTAAATTTTCAAAAAGACATCCAATATAGGGTGTTTTTTGACCCAGTAGCCGAAAAGTTTGCATTCGTCTAATAAGTTGCACGGCAACAGATAAAGCAAGAAGAGGAAAAATAGTAAATTATTAACGAATGATGCAATTGTTAAGCTTTACGGTTTTTTTCTCTGTTTCAGAAACATTGAAGTTTGTTTCTTGCAGATTCATGATAAACCAGCATTTGTAGATTATAGCCCTTACCAAATTGAAATGAGATGATAACAGAAATGCATTTAGGGGATGCTGGGTACAAGAGAAGCAGTGCATCGGAACTCACTGCCCCTCTGAAACGCGTTGAGTGGCTGGAAGTGCAAGATTACCTTTGTTTGAGCTATTTGCCATAAAATTATTTGACTACACAGCCCATTTTCTGAAGAAAACCTATGCTAATCAAATAATATATTTTAAATTATTATTGAAAGTGCATTCATGTTTGAGGTCAGTTTATTCTCTTGCATTTCAATTAGCCAGCTAATTTTAACATTCAAAAAACTTGCCAGATTATCATTATGTTGAACAAAACCAGTGTTTCTATGAGATAGGTTAAGGACTGGTTAGAAGATAGAAAAACTAGGATTATGTTTACAGTCGAGCAGTAAAAGGTGTACTTTCCTCTCATTATTTCCCGTTAGATACAATGCAAGTCTACTCTTCTATACTCTGGTGGATAGCTGCCATTTGTTTAGCAATTCTACTATTTCTCTTCAAATCCCTACTAGTAACATTTTTATAATTATCCAAGGATATGATTTTATTGAGCAGAGTTATTAAACCTTTGTAAAAAATCTTCATCATTTTTATCTTCTGCAACTCTCCTTAAACTTGATTCATTTGTAGGATTTTGCACATCAATCTTTCTTTACCTTGCTTCTGAAAAAGCAGCTTTCATTTCACCTTTCTCACTCTATTTCATTAACTCCAAGCTTTATTTGTCTCAGTAGCTCAGTGATTTCTTCCAAGATCATTACCCGAAATTTGAGGAGAAATTGAACATCATCAAAAGATTTAAAGTCCTTGTAACTCACAGGGCTATGGAGAGGGGTTATGTGAGGAATAGCCAAATCCCACGGTTGGCATCCATTCTACTGGATGGCTATGAGACATCCAGATGAAGTGTAATGCTCGTATTTAAAAGCAGATGACACCAAGCAATGGCTTTTGCTATGAACCTGAATGCTTTCATCACCCTGAAATTTGTGTGTTGAAGTCTGAATCTCCAGTGTGACATATTTGGAGGATGGTTCTAAGCAAAATGATTAGGTTCCCAGAATAGAGCGCTCATGAAAGGTCTTAGTTTCCATTTAGGGAGATTAGGAGACCAGAGCTTTGTCTGCTTCCTGTTATGTGAGGATACAACCAGAGGATTGGTGTGTCTGCATGTCAGCAAGCCAACCATCAGCAGATACATTGTCTGCTGGCACCTGGTTCATGAATTTCCAGCTCAATAGCTCTCAAGTATAAATGCTTACTTTTTAAGCTATATAAGCTGTGGTGCTGTGCTAGAGTTGGCAGAAAGGAACTAAAAGTAGAAGTAAATTAGCCCTGTTCTCAAATTCTTTGAATAATAACTTGATTAAGCTTAAATCAAAGTAATAAACACAGGCTAAGGAGTATACTTTCTTCTGGGGCCTGCAGCGTAAACCTCAATGACCATCACTTGTCACTTTTTTGCATTCCTGAAATGAAGAAACTATATGTTTGTGAATTGTGACTCTCTTCCCTAGCTACATTTATGAAACTAATAATTATGGCCTCTAATAGCTTTCTATAATACATATATCCTCTATTTTTACTAACAAAACTGTTTACTAAAATATGTCTGGGATTTCCCTTACCACCTCCCCAGAATTCCCTCCCCACAACTAACTTCCCCCATATTACTGGATTAGTATAATCCTTCATAAGCAGTCATAAGTCCATCACTCTGCTATTTAAGTGTGTCATGGCATTGTAAGTATGGATAATGGCAGAAAGCACAGCATCCTGTTGTTAAGATATATCCAACAGTTTCATTGGGAGTCCATTTTTGATTTGGAAGTAGAGATGCATACTGCATTCTATCTTCACATCTGGATATGAAAGTCTCTATTGCACAGTTAATATACATCCCCTTAAATGAGAAACTGTAAAACGAAATCAACAACAGGAATACAGTTAAATTTTTTTATAGGGAGAGAGAGAGAGAGATACAGAGAGATACAAGATTCTTTACTAGTTACTGACCAAAATGGCCACTAAGGCCAGGGGTAGGTCAGATCAAAGCAAGGAGTCAGGAACTCCATCTGGATCTCCCATGTGGTCACAGAGGCATAAGTACTTGGTATATCCTCTGCTTTGCCCCAGGTGCATTGGCAGGGAACTGCATCAGAAATGGAGCACAGGGTGCATGAACTTCTGCCCTTTGGGATACTGACGTCACGGCAATGGCTTAACCTGATCCACCACATCCTTGACCCAGGAGTAACAGTTTCAATCACAAAATTTCAGTCACTATCAAAATGGCTTCAGGGGAAATGAGTGGGTTCTTCTTCATTTATCAAGCTTTCTTTCAAGGAGATCCAATTTCTAATATAAATAAATGAACGTAAATAAACAAGTAAAACTTTTTCTTTTATCCTGTCAAAAATCTAGCCTCAACATGTAGACACTAAAACGTTCCCTCCTATAGCTCAAAAAGGAACATCTATCTATTCTTAAATGATTATTTTCTAAAAATTATATAAGGATTATAAACCTTGGGCTCTAATTGTAAAAAATTTAAATAAAATATCTCCAAATCTTATGTTTCACTACTTCAAAAGGGATGGACAAATATATAAAAGTTCTCCCATCTGCTGTTTCATTTTCTAAACATCTGCAACAAGCAAACCTGGGCCATGCGAAGCTAGGAGCCCAGGCCTCATTCTAAATCATCTATATGAGGGACTGTGACACAAGTACTTAATCCATTATCTCCTGCTGCCCAGGGTATCCAAGAGCAGGAAGCTGAATCCGTGGGATGTAGGCATATCAAACATCATCTTTACTGTTGCATGAAATGTCTGAACTTCTCTGCAATTCTTTTTAACGTTCACCTTATTTTCAGAGTAAACTAATAACTTCCAATACTCTTTATAATTATATAGAGAGTATCTGGCTCTATAGAATCAAAGTAGTTTCATGGCCTTTTTTTTTTCCACAAGAGAGAATTCAGAGCTTCAACTATGTCTCCTCTTTAGACAGAAATTTAAAGTTTACAGAGCTTCTGAGGATCAATACGGACTCAGAAGTTGGAAGTTAGGGCCTGGTGTGGTAACTAAAGTTCTCCCCTTTCATGTGCTGGGATCTGCTGTACAAGCACTGGTTCGTGGCCCAGTTGCCCCAGTTCTCATCCAGCTCCCTACTTGTTGCCTGCGAGGGCAGCCGATGATGGTTTGAGGCTTTGGGACCCTGCACCTGCCTGGGAGACCTGAAACAGTATCCTGGCTTCTGATCGGCTCAGCTCTGGCCATTGCAGCCACTTGCGGAGTGAACCAACAGATGGAAGATCTTTTAGTCTCACCTCTCTGTAAATCTGACTTCCCAGTAAAAATAAATATTTTTAAAAGGCTGGGAATTATTAAGATACAATGATAGGGAAAAAAAGAAAAACAAATAATTTGAACAACAAGTTACTTCAGGAAAGGATAGAATCTTGCCTCTAGTGATTTTTTTAAGAGGGTCAATGCAGGTGAGCCAGTACCAGGTTACTTGGCCTATGTGAGGGGCAGTGGGAAAATGGTTTTGGTGCGTGTCTAGAGACAACAGATCTCCCTTAGTTTCAGCATAAGCATTGAGAGCCTTCTCCTATCTCAGTGATGCCTTGAGACCCCTGTGGACCCATGCAGTTGGCAGGAGGCCAGAGCCCTCTGCATATTTCCTTCCCCCTCAACCTCTTCTGGTAATTTGGGTACTTTCCAGGAACATGGTCACCTCCCCCCACTGCCTATTCCTGCCCGTACACATCCTGTGGTAACGTTGTGATAGTCTCGTAATAAACAACTCCAGGATGCGGGTGGGTTACATAAGTTGTGGTGGGACACGCAGTGCCACCTGGCAAAGTATGTGATTGGCTAGCCTCACAATACGTAATATATGCTCATATCCAATAGAAATATTGTTGCTACCCTGAGGCTTGTTTCCCTGGACCCACCCTATATAAGCTTGTGCTTGACTGCTAATACATGGACAAGTTCACCATACTGTCTCCAGTACTTCTCTATTGAGTATGGTGTCACTGCACCACATTACTGGGTGAGTGGTCTATGGCTGAAAACCCTCTGCAGTTCTCAACCTAAGGCATATCATAAGTCATTCTTGAATTTTTATTGTAGTCTGGAACAAACACCCATAATCTCCATTTCAACTATGAGCAGGTCATGGACACTTATTTCTACGCTATTGAAAAGGTGATTTGTAAATCATGGAAGGTAGTGGAGTATCTACTTTGCATCATCTCTGTGTGTACACAATGTCTTTTGTTCCCCTTTATCTAATGAATTCAACAGTCGTGTGAGCAATAAACTGCTAAATACTAAAATGAAAATAGACATGAGACAGCTGAATAGTATCCTATAGCCAATTTAAGATAGATAGAAGCCAGTTGTATACAAACAATTAATGAAATGTTAATGAAGTAGTCACAGGATGTGGTTAAGAACTCGCATTGTCTAACATATCAGTCACTCAACACAATGTTAATTAACCCCATAATGTTGGAAACTGTTGATGATGTTATGTTATGTTATGGCTTTTAATTGGTTGGAATGATACTCTGCCAACTATGTCTTCAGACCAGAGTTGGTCTCCCCAAGAAACTGTTGAATTCAGCTGGGCAATAAGATACTGGACTCTATGCATGGCACACACTTGCAATGAAAGAAACAAGACTGGATTTGAATTGTAATACTGCAATAAGGTGGAGCAATCCACCATGGGGGGAGGGCACAGAGAGGGGATGGGGGAACATCAGAGCCTATGAAATGCTGTAATAAAATGAAATGCAATAAAATATATATATTTAAATATATATATTTAAAAAGTCATGTGAGACAGGTATTCTATTGTATTCAGGTGAAACCTTCAGATTCAGATATAGCTTAAAACAGAATTAATCAGAACCATATTTGAAATTCCAGATGCTATAGTGCATTGAATTAAACTGCTGCTTGGAGTACCCATATCCCATGTTGGAGTTCTTATTCAGGTCCTGGCTGTGCTCTTTCCAATTTGGATCTCTGCTGATTGATGGAAAGTAGGCAATGGTGGCTCAATTACTTGAGTTGTTGCTGCCCTTTTGGGAAATCTAGATGGAGTTCCAGGCTATTGGCTTCAAGCCAGTCTACCCTTGGATGCTGAGGTCATTTATGGGCTGAGAGAGCAGATGGATGATGTGTGTGTGTGTGTGTGTTTCTCATTGTCACTGCCTTTTAAATAAATAAATGTTTTTTTTAAAATCTATGCATAAAAATTCCTATTTTAGATTTCAAACTTCCTATTCTCACCACACATAATACAGCTTCCTTATTACTTCTCCGTGAATGCTTCTATTATCAGTAATCTTTAAGCCACTTTGGGAAAGGATTTAAAGAGAACTGCTTGCAGATGAGTTTTCAATAAAGATAAATCCTCAGGGCACATGTCATTCCCTTCTGTTCCAGGGAAGATGGTGTCTGTATTTTAATGAGGATTGTGCATTATATGTGTTCAAGACGGCTGACAGCTTGCTGAGAAAACTGTTCTCTAGACATAAACAGGGAACACCACGGGGTTACACTGTGAGCTCCTTTCTAATTTCACAATCTCCTGTGGTACCAACGATAGTGCTTCATACTAGGAGAAATCCAACAAATGAACCTTCAATCAAACCTAATGTTATTCTTAGGGATGTTTACAGCAGGTGCCAATGGAACAATTATATGGTTTAAACCCAATGACTTTGTGAAGCTTGGCTGGCTACAGATAAATTGGGCTAACCTGAAGCAGTCATTTAACCTCTTTGAATCAAATTCTTTATCTGTAAGATATTAGTAATAATGTCTACCCTTTGCAGTTACTAGGGAGATTAAAGATAAATTGTGTGAAAGATTTAAGCCATTGTTTATCACATATAAGTCATTTTTTAAACAGTATCCATTGCTAACCTCAATTTTTTTCTGCCTTGTTATTATACTTAACACCTCAATTTGTTAGCTCCTGATTTTAACAAACACCTTTATCTGTTTGTAACCACAGACATTGCCAGTAGTTCTACTAGATCTTTCGACCTAAACCTTTTCTTCATTTCAGAGTGGCTGCCTGTAGATAGCTTGCTGAAGGTAATTACTCTATTTAGTTGAAGAAAGACATTTGTCTCCAGCGTGCAAAAGTAAAAATTCTCAGAGTAAAAAATTGTAGCTTATCCAGTGATGTACAAAGATAAATGCGCATATTTATAAAATAATCATAATAATTACTACCCATAATCTTGACAGAGTTCAGAAAAAGGAATAACAAGAGTGGATTAGAGAAATCAGGGAGGCCTTCAAGAGCTTTGGAAACCGTGTGTAGAGCTTGGATGACCTGGATGAGAGTGCTCCTGGGGGAGAACTCTGAGTGAGAGGCGAAAGGAGGAATGGACTTGTGCGTGGGATCCTTAGAAGAGCTCATACTGGATGTTGAAGGAGAGGGGGAAATAAGGACATGTGCAGAGGAGAGAAAAGTGAACTGTGGTATAAATAAAGACAAAATGGGAGAGAGAAAACGAGAGGCAGGTATTAGTTAGTTCTATTAAGCAGGAAATACAGATTTCTCTTCATGCAAGCTTAGATCCAGGAATGAAAAGGAAGGGGTCAGAGCTCTGTTTTTCAACTCAGCTGACTGCTGTGTTGGCCACCTTTCCTTGATAACTGCAGTTGGCTTCTCTCATATTGTGAGGATACATGACCAGAGGAAATCCTGAATTATCAAATTCCAAGCTTAGAAATCTTGGTAGAAAAAGCATTAAAAACATAACACTGGTTTTCTAAATATGGTTTAAAGAGGCATGAAGGTTCTCCAAGATTCTCTCAGAGATTCACAAAGTTGAAAACATTTATAAAATCATGCTAACATGTAATGATTTTGCTTTTTCTTGTATTGATATTTATACCTGCAATATCAAGTTTCTGGTGCCTCAGTCAGATGAATCAAATTGTCTTAGTACATATTTCATCCTTCATTGCTGCACACAGTGCAAAGTTTTAAAAATCATCTTTACCTAAGATGTCTCTGATGAAGCAGTAAAAATGATTAATTTTATGAAATTTCAACTCTTTAGTTCATGAATTTTTAATATTCTCTATAATGGGATGGGAAGTTCACTATATTGTTTCCCCAGAAAAATACACCAATAGAGAGAGACAGTGTGATGTGTGCGTATGTGTGTGTGTACACTTCATTGAAAGGAACATGATAGGAAACATGGGTAGGAAGGTGGGAAAGTCATAAATATACACTGAGCAAGCTGGAGACCCACACAAAGCCCAGGCTTTGTTTTGAGTCCGAAGACAAAGAAAAGCTATTGTCCTGTTTTGATGACTATGAGGCAGAAGGAATTCTCTCTTACTCAGGGCAGCGTCAGCCCTTGTGTTCTGCTCAGGTCTTCAAAGGATTGGATGAGACTCATCCCATAAAGTAAGGTAACTTGTTTTCCTTGAGGGACACTATGGCTAACAGGTAGGGTTTGGTCTTTTGGAAATGCTGAGCTGACTCCCACATGGTTAAGCTGGGGATAGCCAGCACTCATCATGAACTGTCAAATTTGAGGCATCTTCCCACACTGTTTCTTCAGTATTCAGGGAAATTTCTGCTCAACATCTTACACACACACACACACACACACACACACACACAAAGAATGCATGAACTTAAGGGAGAGAGAGAGAGTGCATGTGTGCGTGTATGTTTTACGTGTATGAGAATGTGAAAACGAGTTGGACAATAGTAGGCTCAATTCCATTCTTAAGTGCCATTTTAACAGGTTTGTAACTAAAAAGTCCTGATCCTTGAACTTAAACAAGATACATTACACTGCATTTAAAAATAGCTGATTCTAGGCACTTTTAGCTTGTCAATTTCTAGAATTCATGTGCTGAGATATATCTGTCTCATTTTCTAAATAGAAAAACAGGGATTGCTTATCCCAAGAGACTTGGAGTTAAGTAAGTGTACCCACAGCCACTACTTTTATTCAGTGTTGTACAGGACATCCTATACAGTGTAATAACAAGAAGGAAACAATACATATGTAAATTATACACAAATAATTAAACCCTCACTATTTTCAGATGGCATGATTATGCAAATGAAAAATAAAGGATTTAGTAGTCAACCTACTTAAATTAATATATGAATTTAGCACTGCTAATTAGATACAAGGTCAATTTACAAAAGCAAAGTACAAACAAGCCTTTGGAAAATAAGTAACAGCTAAAAAATAACCCATTTAAATGGGAAACAATACCATCACTTATTAGAGTATCATAATACTTATATTACCTCAGAATTAGTTTAACAAAAGATGTGTAATTAAACATATACAAGAAAAAAAAGATATTCTTGGGATAAGAAATATTAGAGTCCGAAAATGGGCTATATTCAAGTTTATAAAATGCAACATTTATCTTACAAATATGTTAATTTGTCCTCAATAAATATAAATTAAACATTTCCCATCAAAGCATCAGTTATTTTCTTAGAAAACTATAATTGTGTTCTATAATTTACACAAAATCTATTGATTAGATTGTGTATTAAAATAAAGAATAGCTAGAAGTAGAAAAATTGTTAACCAACATAAACTACCAGAACCTATGATCTATTACAAACTTATCTTTATCCAGAAAGTTTAGTGTATGTTCATGAATACAAGAATGAACCATCAGAACAGACGAGGAAAGCCAGGAGTAGATACCACAGGTACAGGCCCTTTGTTTGTGACAAAATTGCTACTGAAGTACAGTGGGAACAAATGCTTTCTCAGTGAAGGTGAGAAGTAAAATGATTATCTATATGGAATAATTACCAACCTGATTTGATTATTTAAAACCGTAAACATGTACAAAAGTATCACATTGTAACTCACAAAAAAAAAGTAGAACTAAATTTTTTAAATAAAATCAAATGAAAGAAAATACTGGGCCCTACAAAATTTTATAAATAAAAAACATTTTAATTTATTTGCAAATTTAAATACAAAGGCTAAAACATGTCTAATCAAATAGGCTGTATCTATAACCTTGGGATATGGACTACTGCTCAACCATTAAAAAGAATGAAATTCTATCTTTTGCCACAAAATGGTCCCAACTCAAGACCATGATACAAGCCAATTCCCAAAGAGCAAATATTATATGTTATTTATGATACAAAGTAACCTTTATGAAAAATACAAAATACATAGGTTCATAGGTAAACATGTACATACATATATTCTCATAGAGGAACTGTATAATGGAGACTAACATAAAGTGAATATGTGCTCACTACTCCCAAATAAAAGGATTATCAATGAAACTGTTAAATATACATTGACAATATATTAGACTTTCTACCATTGTCTATACCTACAATGCCATGAAACACTTAGACAGCAGAATGTTGGACTTGCGACTATTGCTGAAGGACTAACCTATTGTAATTATATAGTAATATAGGGGAAAACAGTGGAGGAGATAACAGGGTGAGGAAGGGGGGATCTCCATGCCTCCACTTTGGATGTCTGCAATCCATATCAGAGTTCTGCAAGTCCTGGTTTCTCTTTGTCCACCCTGCTTCCTAATTATATGCACCTTAGGAAGCAACAGGTCACGGGTCAAAAACTTGGGTCCTACCCCCATGTGGGAGACTTAACTGGAGTTTCAGACTTCTGGCCTCATCTTAGTCTGAAACTGTTCTGGTTATTGTGGACATTGGACATCAATATCTCTCGCTCTCTCTCAAATAAAATGAAAATAAACAATACTTTGAACAACAGTCAATGCTTAAAAATATTTTCAAAGTTGGGCTGGCCTTATAGTCACACCTACAACATTGATGTTACATATGGGCACTGGTTCATGTCCCTGGCTGCTGCACTTACAATCTAGCTTCTTGCACTTGAGAAATCAACAGAAGATAGCCCAAATATTTGGGATCCAACACACATGTAGGAAACCCCAAAAAAGTACCTAAACTCTGATTGCTGTACCTGTTTGGGAGAATGAACCAGAAGATTCGAGATATATCAATCTTCTCTCTCTGATTCTCCTTCTCTACTACTCTTCCTATCAAATAAATAAATCTTTCTTTAAAAAGTATATTTGGAGCCCAGTGCAATGGCCTAGTGGCTGAAGTCCTCCCCTTGAACGCGCCAGGATCCCATATGGGCACCAGTTCTAATCCCGGAGGCTCCACTTCCCACCCAGCTCCTTGCTCATGGCCTGGGAAAGCAGTTGAGAATGGCCTAAAGGCTTGGGACACTGCACCTGTTTGGGAGACCTGGAAGAAGTTCCTGGCTCCTGGCTTTGGATCGGCGCAGCACCAGCTGTTGTGGTTACGTGGGGAGTGAGTGAATCATCGGACCGAAGATCTTCCTCTCTGTCTCTCCTCCTCTCTGTACATCTGACTTTGTGATAAAAATAAATTAAATCTTTTTTAAAAAGTATATTTTGAAGGTTAAAAATGACGTATTTTAAATGGATACAACATACTTATTTAAAGACAATGCAACATCTTAATTATGCAAACTTTCAATTGCTTTGTATCTTTTTTTTTAAGATTTACTTATTTTTATTGAAACACAGATATACAGATAGGAGCAGAGACAGAGAAGATCTTCTGTCCACTGATTCTCTCTCAAAGTAGCCACAAAAGCTGGTGCTGAGCCAATCTGAAGCCAGGAACCTAGAGCTTCATCCAGGTCTCCCACGCGGGTGCAGGAACCCAAGACTTTAAGCCATCCTTGATTGTTTTCCCAGGCCACAAGCAAGGAGCTGGATGGGAAGTGAGGGTGCCTGGATTAGAACTAGCACCCATATGGGATCCTGGTGCATGCAAGGCAAGGACTTTAGCCACTAAGCTACTGCGCTGGGCCCAATTGTTTTGTATCTTTAAGTTACCTTCATGTCTCAGATGGCATTAGCTTATAGTTATTATTTTCGGGCGATTACATAAAATATGATCCTAACCTTTGTACTTGGGATATCTTGGACTATGATTTGAAAATACCATTTCTTACCTACTAAAGCGTCGTTTAGGAAATTGCAAACATCCATAGATTTGGTTGGAGAGGATGGAGGACAAACAACTTTAAAAGCTCAGTTAAGTAACAGAAGCTTCAGGAAAACAAGGGAGTCATTTCTCTCATCGTAACCAAGCGCAATGTAGCATGTTTGAGGCAAAGAGCAGAGAAAGGAGCCCCTGTATGGATGGCAGACCTCAGCTAGCAGAGAGCAGAGAACGGGGGCCAGATGCTGCACAGTCACCTGTGAGTAGTGATGGGACTGGCGGTTTAGAAAGCAATGCTAAAAACTCATCTGCCCTGAGTTGCACATTAGAAGAACAAATATTACTCCACACAGCAACCACTTAAAATTTTTAAATAACAAAGTTAATCTAAAACACAATCTCAGATTAATTTTAGATAAGAACCAGGGCTAGACATTTTGGTAACTCACTTTCTCAGTCGTCTGATTACCTTCATATCTGCAGTTAAAGACTGTGTTCCTAGAGGCAGATTCTGGGTAATTTCATCCAGCAACAAAAACAACACAGGAAATGCAGACACAGAGTCAGAAGTGCATCTGTCATAAACCAGCTCTGTGACCTCCAGCAATGAATTCATTTGGCCTTTCGAGGCCTTAATTATTCCTTGGTGACATGAGAGTTTTCAACTACACAATTTCTTTTAATTGTGTGTTTAAAAGGATATACAGAAGTCCATCAAAGTGCTTATGAAAAACACATATTATTAAAATATCTATGGCTCTCAAAAGTTTTTCGCAACAAAATAATCATATCATTATTTATCTGTTTGCTTATTTGGGAGACACAGACAGGCAGCGACACTGTTCCCAAACACATGTTTTCTTCCCAAATGCTCACAAGAACAGGGTGAAGGCAAAGAGCCAGGTCTCCTGCATAGGTGACAGGAATATGATTACTCGAGCCACCATCCACTGTTTCCCAGGTGCATAAACAGGGAGCTGAATGAAAAGCAGGGTGGCTGGGACACGAACAAGCACTCTGTATAGGATCCAGACATCTCAAATGATAGCTTAATCTGCGGCAGCATAACACCTGTTACAGATCTTCATGGCTTTATAAGATACTGCACAGACACAGGGAGTGAAGTGGCATTCCCTGTCTCTACTCTGATCTTGGCAATGTTCATCTACAGAGCCTTATACACATAAAAAAAAAAGTCTCTGTCCTTTATAAAGTAGCCTGTTTCAGGCATTTCCTTGTAATCAATAAAAGCTACATAACACATCATCCTACCAAGGAAGACAACCAAAATATCCAAAATGCAAAGACTCAACTAGTCTTTGAGGACAAGTTTAGCAGCCATGTTGCCATGTGAACAGGCTAACAGGGATGGTGGAATTCAGTCTCCCTGGCTGTTAGGTAGATGAGACACCAGGAGATTATTGGGTACAGCAAGGATGGCTATAAGCCAGAAAGGTTGCTTGTAGAAAAAAAGGCAACACCTTAAATTAAAAAAAAAAAGTAGCAAAACAGCAAGTGCCCTCGCATGGGGAAAAGACAAAACAGAACCCAAAGACAGAGCTGGGCAAGGGGCAGAGTAATGGCTCTTGTCAGTGCAGGACCAACATTGCTCATCCAGCTTAGCAGTGAGGACCAAGCAGCACCAGCTGTACAGAGAAGGGCAGTTAGGCTGTCAGAAGATCTGGTGATGCTTGTATCTGACGGCCAAGAAAACAGCAGAGGAACCCAAGCCAGAACATATGGTCATCTCAGAGTTCAGCAAGCACTGTCCATTTCCCAGGTTTACTTCCTACTGTCTCCTGGCCCTCCTCTGCCCTCATTATTCCATTTATTTCATGGTCTCTCCTCTGTTGGTATGATTTTTGCTTAAATATTTGATCTCTGGGTATTATTCCTTTTATTTGTTTTCTTGTTTTCCCTTCACTTTTTAGTGTCCCTTTAATCTGCTCATGTCTTTCACTGTCACTCTTCCCCATGCTTAAAATTTCTTGTTAGCTTACAATGACATTGTTCTTGTACTTTAGTGTAGCTATCTAAAGGAAAATGTAAAACACTAAGTTCTAATAATGGAGATACTTAAAATAATTTACCTTTCCTCTACTCTTCATGAAAAGATTAAGTAAACACTTTATTTTCCCTTCATATGCATCTGACCCTTGGAGAATTGTTTTTTGTCCAAGCAAGTCTGTGATTCTTATTAGAAAAAATACATACACATGCACACACCTCCCTTGTTTTCAAATTTTATGTCATCATTTGAAAAAGTATCCCCAACAACAAAAATCTTTCTACGTTATTATATTCTATCATTTCATTGATTCACTATCTTTTTATTACACCAGAGGGGAAAAGGTGAGCATCTGGCCCAGTTATAAATGGTCACGATTCCATTTACCCAGACTAGGTTGCTTTGAACATCACAGCTAAAGAAGATGAGCATCTAGCCCAATAATGACTATGGCTGTAAAAGCCCTGGTAATAATAAAAAAAAATCACTATATCAACAGTTAAGGTCTTAGGATACAATGTTTTCTATGCAACAACCACAGTTCATTTTAACACAATAAGAGCTCATTCCCAGCCATTGAAACACAAATAAAATGTGTTGATTGCACAGTCTTTGTTCACCAGATTACCCAGCATTTTCTGATCTCTAACACTGAAATTGCTCTTGAAGTCTATAGCCTCTATTATCATCTTGGTATTAGCAAGCTCAAAACAACCACCTATTTGTTGAAGAATGCATTGTCTGCTGTAGGCATCACAGAGGCTGATGAGCTGGCTTGTAGCTTCTATGATGTCATCATTTATAACTCAAAGGAGAACAGCAATATCTTGGATTTTTCAAAGGGCGAAGAGAACAAAATCATGTTTATTATTTGTTGAAACATTTTGACAAAAGAGACCATGTATGATCTACATGTGTCATTAGGCATACAGTCTGTAGGCATATTTTCTAAGTAAATCGTCATTCTATACGTTAACACAAATGTTTGTAAATGTATGTAGAAACTGGCAGTCATTGCTGGGGAAGTGGGGCCCTCACCATCTGAAAATGATATGGCAATGCAAATTTTGGGGGAAAGAAACAAATATTTCTTTAAACTAAATTTATATATTTATATTGGAAAGGCAGAGTTACAAGGAGAACAAGATACAGAAAGGTCTTTCATCCACTGGGTCATTCCTCAAATGGCTGCAATGGCCAGAGCTGAGCTGAACCAAAGCCAGAAGCCAGGACCTTCTTTCAGGTCTCCTGCATAGATGCAGGGTCCCAAGGCCTTGGGCCATCCTCTTCTACTTTCCCAGGCCACAATCAGGGAGTTGGATGGGAAGTTGAATAGCTGGAAAATGGACCAGTGCCCATATGGGATACCAATACATGCAAGATGAGAACGCCAGCCACTAGGCTACCATGCTAGGCCCTCAGAGCTTGTTAACTGACATGATTATCCAAATTATACAATAATTTCCTAACTTCTTTGCGGTAGTGAAATTATTTTTCTATTCACTTGATTGTGCATTTGACAGCCTCTATGCTTACACTTTCTCTGTAGCTTCAGTTCTGAGGCTTCTTAGAATCTTTTGAGTCATTGATAAAGTCATTTTATAAAATTATCCAAATTCCTCCTGCAGGTGCAGGCATGTCTATGGCCAGCTGTTTAGCTTAAAACCAAGCCAGGTGGCCAGGACACCAATCGCTTTGGGCAAAGCCCTAGGGTGGCCCAGTGGCACACTCTGAGGATTTGAGGGTGTGGATTATATTTGGTTTGGGCGATGACACAGGTGGGATCTGAGGGTTCATGTCCAGGTAAGGAATGACTTCTGAGGGTCTTCCATACAGTACCTGCAGGACTAGATCATCAAATCCACCAGCAGGGATCAGAGCAAGGAATGGTACTGTGAGGCCGGTCCAACACACTAACCACCTGTGAATGAATCAAATCTGGGGAGAGAATCTGGGGGAGAATGTGAGCTTACCCACATGGAACAGCAATCTCTGTGTTGGCATGCGCAAGATCTGTGGCTGAGAACAGGCCTTGTTGGAGAACTAAGGGGACACACCAGCTGGGTTGGTATTAACCCTGGTGAGAGCAAGAGACAGAATGGGGGCAGAGGTTGGGCTGGACATGGGTAAGGTCTCCCTCACCGGGTGGCTACTGGGTCTGGGGAGCACCATATTGGGTTAGACTTCAGCACTCACTGGTATTCATGAGAGCCAGGGAGGGTGCAGAATGGGTGGAGCTGGGTCTCAGCTCCTGATGAACCATAGGAGGGCTGTGTTTGGGTGTGGACCAGGTGTAGCTAAGCTGCAATACCCAACAGTTAGAACTAGATTGTGTATGTGCCAGTTAGGCAAGGACAAAGTTTTTGCCAGAACAGGAGGCAAAGTCAACTTGGGAGGAGGCCTAATAGAGGAGCGTGGGGAACTCCTTTGTTACATGCAGTCCCTCCGTGCGCATAAGAACCAAGGCAGGGAGCAGCAAACCATGTTGGGCCATAGTAGCAGCCAGCACACATATGGGTCAGGTCTTGGGGGTGGGCCAGGCTGGACCAGGTCATATCTACTAGCAGCTCTGAGAATCAGGAAAGAGAAACTGGAACTGAGTGCAGGTTGTACCAAATCAGGCTGAATTACCAACTAGGCAGGGGTTCTGGAGGAGCCCAGGTTGCATGGCCTTGGTCCTTTGGCCCCTCTATGCAGTGGGTGCCAGGTCCATGAGCCCAAAAGGTAGAGGATCCAGGGGGCCCAACTGTGAAAATTGGTCTTCCTCAGTGGAAAAGATGGAGTATTTTACATCTGAGCCAGATCCACATAGAGGATATGGTAGCACATTGGGATCTACAAAGAGGACATCTGGTACCATAGCAGAATAAGGAGAATATAGCAAAGAGGGAAACTACCCCAGCCCAATGACGACAGCAAATATCTGAGCAAATGGAGAATCTAAGGTCAACTGTGTCAGCCAATAGGCATTGAAAGTGTTCCCTCATCCTTGAATTTGCAAGATCAACATTTTAGAACTATCAAAGTCACCTAGGCAGAATCTTTGGAGCATGTACCACATCTCTAGGACCCTGGGCCAATATTGAGTGGCTGTTCCCCATCCCTAGGTACTTGGGCAGTTTAGAGGCTTGGTGTGGCTTCTCCCTCTTTGTCCCATCTCCCCCAGAGGCAGGAAGAAGAAATGGAGAGTTTGGAAGCAATGATCACACTCACTTTTCCCTGATACGCGATCCTCCCCACCCTGATCACCTAAAATAATTTTTTAAATGAGCCAAATTAAAACAAAATGTTATTTGCAAGAATTTGATAACACAAGGGAATATGAAACACAATCCTAACAAACAGAGGAAGACAACAGTGTTTTTGAAGGGAAAGAATATTACAGGAGTTAACCATTCCTGGGGTAGGTATTATGTCACTAGGGGGGGCGGGGTTAAGCCATCACATAGCGGACTGTCTGGGATTGAATACTCTTCCACTTCAAATTCAGTTTCCTGTGAAGGTAAGTCCAGGAGGCAACAGGTGATGCTCTATGTGGTTGACTTTCTGACACCTATGTAGGGATAAGTAGGTTTGTTGCAGACTCCTGACTTTGGCTTGGCCTATCCCTAGCTGGTGTGGACACTTGTGAAATGAAACAATAAATGGAAGATACGTCTCTTTCTGTTTTTTCCAATATGCCTATTAAATAAATGAACTTTGTTCAGAAGATGACACAAGTTCTTTCAAATGTACCAAGTGGCAATGTCTATGAAAGTCCAAAAGGCATTTTTCCCTGTCATGAACCCTTAACATAATTATCCCAACATAGGTTTAGAAAGTTAAATGGGCAGTGACTACAAAAAATAGCCTACATGACAACAAGAAGGACACTTCTTCAGCACAAGTGAATTTTTTGCATATGTTTTCTATCTACCAGGATATGCAGCAAAAATGGAAGGATCAATAACAGCATATATTATTGAGATACGGGTTGAGTTTCCCTAATCCAAAAACCCAAAATGCTCCAAAATCTGAAACTTTTGGAATGCCAACATAAAGCCTAAAGCAAAAAATTCCATACAATAAAACTTGTTTGAGGGCATGTAAGGCAGCAAAATGAGTAATGTGATGACCTGCGATTGCTACTATCCCTTATGGATAACAGGTGGAAACTCAGCAGCTCTACTTGCCACCCAGTTCTTTGCTGACAGCCTGGGAAAGACTCAGGTGTTTGGGGCCCTACACCCACGTGACAGAACTGAAAGCTCCTGGCCCTTGGCTGCTGCCTTCTGCCTGGCCCAGCCCCGGCCATTTTAATCTTTTGGGGAGTGAGCCATAGGATGGAAGATCTCTGTTCCTCCCTCTATCTGTGTAACTCAGCCTTTCAAATAGGCATACTCATCATTTTAAAAAATATCTTTTCCATGCAAAAATTGTTTACAATATTTTAACACTGCCTTCAAGATATATATATACACACAAATACATATGTGTATACATATGCATATTGTATATGAAACACATATATGTGTGTTGTAGATGAAATATAAATAAATGTTTTATTTAGACTAGGGATTTCCCAGCCTTTATCTAATGATGTAGACATGCACACACATATGTTATATATGAAACATAAATAAATGTTTTATTTAGACTAGTGATTCATTCCTAAGCTATATTTAAAAATGTAAATATATATATTCTGAAATCCAAAAAAGTCCAAAATCTGAAACACTTCTGTTCCCAGATATTTCTCATAAGAAATCCTCCGTCTGCAGTAAACTACAAGCAGGCAATACACTGTGTATTTTACCCATGACTGCTTTACTAATTCTGATATCCCTTAGTGCTTGGAACATAGTAAGCATTTGTAGAATGAACAAGATAGCATATAAAGGTATTAAAATAGTATCAGAATATCAATCTACATATTTATGCAATGTAAGAAAAAGCATCACAAATCAATGAAAAACAAATGTTTTATTAAGAAAGTGTTGAGAAAATTGTCATTTTAAAAAGGCAATATATTGTTTTAGTCATCATCTCGCAGAATACATGTACAGAAGTTGTCTTCACTTATAATTAAAGTGTAATAAAAGAGAATTCCTTTAAAAAAGAGAGAAGCCACTTATGACAAAATTGGTACTTGAATTAGAGATGACATCTTCTCAGGGGAATAAAAGACTTTCTATGCTGAGAAACGATGGCAGACACAAAGAAAGACGTTTTTCCACAACTAGAATTCAGGGATCCTGTGCATACAGTCACACACCTGTTGTTCAACCCAACTTCGAAAGCAGCTGTTCACAGGAAAATGTCACTCTTTTTTTTTTTTTTTTTTTTTTTAAAGATTTATTTTTATTATTTTTTCATTGGAAAGGCGGATATACAGAGAGGAGAGACAGAGAGGAAGATCTTCCGTCCGATGATTCACTCCCCAAGTGAGCGCAACGGGCCGATACTATGCCGATCCGAAGCCAGGAGCCTCTTCTGGGTCTCCCACGCGGGTGCAGGTTCCCAAAGCTTTGGGCTGTCCTCGACTGCTTTCCCAGGCCACAAGCAGGGAGCTGGAAGGGAAGCGGGGCTGCCGGGATTAGAACCGGCGCCCATATGGGATCCCGGGGTTGCAAGGCGAGGACCTTTAACCACTTGCGCCACCGCGCCGGGCCCGAAAATGTCACTCTTAGAACCAGCACAAGATTTCTGCTGAGCTCCCACACTCTGAGTAAGTTTGGTCTTCTGAAGTATACCAGTTATCATGATCCAGAACTTATGTATCTCATGATATGAGATTATGACATCATCAAACTCACCTTTAAGCTTAAGTCAGTACATCCCAAAATGTGATTATCAGACCAGAAGCATTGCCATCACGTGTTCCACACCAGAATAAGAACCAGACTCTATGGGGGGAACAGCACCTGCATCTGACAACACCTTGGCATGATGCTGACACACAATAATGGCTGAGAACCACCAGCTCAAATGAAACCAATCATCATCCACATGGCAACAGAGTCTACTACCTCATCTGATTTCAACTCTACTTCCACCAATAGAAGCCAACCAGCGCATACGTTCTTCTGTTTTCAGCCCTTAAGCCACTCAACTCTTAAAATACACTCTCCACAGACCTACTCACATTGCTGCTGCCCTGTGGACTTACTGAAAGCCAACATGTCCTTATACCATGACTGGGGAAGCCATGGATAGAACTTCAGTCCTACGACTCAAGCCAGGCTAAACTGAAGGAGCTCAGCTCTGCATTGGCCCCAATCACATACTACCAGTGAAGAACAGTCTAGGAGTAAATGGAATGCTAAGTGACATGTGTAACATTGCTAATAAAAAAGACATGGTAGATGATGCCAAATGATAGTGACCATTCCCCCACCCTGAAAAAAAAAAACTAAAGGAATAAAGAATAAAGTAAGGCAGATATCACATTAAGGAGACAAATCTGGAATACTCATGCCTACTCTTTGTCCAAAAGAGAATCATTTTATTGTTATGAATACCTTCCACAGATATGCACATGACTACTAAGAAAGTACATGGAGATCCAAGAAGAAAATTATTTAAGATCATAAATTGACAACTCACTTAACTGCAAACTGAAAAACAAAATATACAATTGTGATAGTATTCATCAGTTTCAGTAATAGAAGATGGAAAACAAAACTATATTATTAAATAATCTCAGATTGGAAAACATGGAATAGAAACATTAAATGATCACAAATATGCCAGAAGTGAATTTATTAAACCATATGAAGCACCTTCACATATATAATCTTTCTGACTCAGGAATTCCTTCCAGTACTCAATTCTAAGGAAATGAACAGGAGGAGGGAAAAAGACGTGCATGAAAACAACTTACATTGTTATTTCCAATGCTACTCATGAATTGCAATTCAATTATGCAGTGACTATAACATAAGGGTCAGAAAATGTTGAATTGAATAGGTATTTTGAATTTCAATGTACAAAATATAATAAGCATATTCACCTGCTAAAATGTTAATGGCATCCATTTATGTTGATATATTATGGGTAATTTTATTTTATTTTGCTGCAGCTTTAAAATTTTCTATAATGAGTAAAAATTATATACACTAGGAAAAATATTTTTAAAGGTTATTACATGAAAATTGTGCTTGAAATATTTGGGAAATACCTGAAAAGATGTACTTGTTTCTACAAAGTGTAAATCACATTGCCTTTTCATGTTAATGCACAATTATTCTATTAAAGGGAGAATTAATCAACCATCTGCTAAAAAATTCATTTTTAGTCGACATGTAATATGAAATCAGAAATGTATTTTCATGTCAGAACTTTCACATTATAGATAACTGATTTTTTAAAAAAATACATTTGCTGCTTGTGGTTAGAAAAATAGATATGTCAAAAGCTTTGCTGACTGTCATAGTACTTTCTCTTATTTCATCAGAATAAAGGCAGTGTACATATTGTTAACAATAACCCTTCTTTAAATCTGTTCTGTTTGATGTTTGAGATCCTAAAAGTAAACAACGAAAAGAAATCTTATTATTTTTAGAACGAGTAAAGGTAAAAGATTTAACATTTTGTCTTGAAAAACAGTGTGCAAAGTAAAATTTTAGAAATAACCCTAAATCTAAAACAAAGGCAGGAGACATGAACCTCTATCAAGAGCCACCATTGCATTTTCAGGCTAGCTAAGCCATTTCAAATTGTCTCCAGTTCACTCCCACACATCGTGGGCTCACCATTTTAATGTGGCATTTGTTGATATACAGCCTGTGCTGTTCTTGGAATGATGTGCAATTGATATGTCCTGCAGTAGTCTGACCAGGGGCAGGCAGCTTGTGAACTTGGCATTAAGAATGTAAATAGAGACGCAAAGCAAGAAAACAAGGAAGAGGAATTCAGTAATTGAGGGTTTACCTTTTATACCAGCTATTTAAGGTCTGGTATGATATACAGGTAAACCGATCAATAATATAATACACAGTGAACACATTCAATTTAGTAAAAGACATAATTAGTGCAAACGATAAGCCCAAATTATGTGTACCTGTAGGCACATAGCACAGAACCTAGCCTTTCCTACATGGAACTCACTCAAAGCCCCTAACTTCTGGTTCAAGGCAATGAGCAATTTTGATATCTCCACCGAACTTAAACAGAATGTTGCAGATGACCATTTGTTGGAAGTGTTAGTCGTTACAGCTATGAATTCCAAAATGTAAAATTAATCACTTTACCTCTCTGCTTTTGAGTATTATTTACATTTCAATTTACCATTCTCGCTACTGAGTCTTACCATTCTTGGATAAAACACTGGCATCTCTTCTCCTCGCTTTATTTATTTTTTTCTTGGGCAACTGACAAAGTTTATTTCCGGAGCTCCCCTGTATACATTCAGCAAAGCAACACTTCAAACATAGTTCAGCTCAGACATCGGTTACAATGATCAGGTTTGATGTGCAACCCGTGTCAGGGAATTCCAGAAGAGCAAACAAAGAATCTGGATCAAAGCACTACTGGTGTGAGATATTGATAAAGACTGGTTCGATCTAGGATAATTAGCTAACAAGAGCACAGATGCTCACCATGTATCAGGGAAGCACGAAAGGACTTACTGGAGGCAAGAGTGCACACTGGGTGAGAGGCCTTCCACCACCTCTTTCCTGGAGCCTCTTGTCAACAGGATCCCACAGGCTTCCGCTGTCCCAGCTATCCTGTTGCATGCATTCTGACAGATGGCCACTTTATATGTGGTGTCACTGCAGACACCATGTTCTCCGTAGTCAATGGGAGCTCTGTGCTGAGAACTATCACTAAGTGGACCCCAGCCAAACGGGGGATGAGCGGGTTGTGGGACAGTGAACTTAGGGCCCACAGGGAACATGGAAATGTGCAGGGAAGGGACGGTGTTTGCTAAGAACCAAGTACCCTCTTGAGGATAAAAGGCATTTTTAAGGCGATGTGACTGGAATGTTTGTAAGGCTTCATGGAGACCTTTCAGCAAATAAGTATTCCTAGGGAGAAAAACTGGACTGTGTGACAGCAGCAGTGCCCTCTTTGCCCCATCACATCTCCCTTTCCCATCTCCAGAATCTTCATTTTAACCCAAATACTGCCATATGGCTGACTAGTGGCCATCATTTAAGTGGCAAGCAAACATCACCCATTCATCCATGGAAGTCTCTCCATCAGCTGGCGCAGTGCTCTTGTCATAGACTCTTGGAGAGCATATACTACCCCCGTCTGCTTTTCCAGAGAAACCAACCCAACAGAATAGGCAGCTAATACTGACTTCCACACCAGAGATGCTGTCTTACTGGTCTTTGGATCCATTATACCTGAAACCACTGGTACTTGTCTTAAAATTGCTTGCCAATGGGCCCAGCCTACTAGCCTAGTGGCTAAGGTCCTTGCCTTGCATGTGCCTGGACCCCAAATGCACATCGTATCTGTGGGCACCTCCACTTTCCTTCCAGCTCCCTGCTTGCAGCCTGGGAAAATCATCTTGAGATCCAGCTCCTGGCTTTGGACCAGCTCAACTCCAGCCATTGCGGCCACATGGAGGGTGAACCAGCAGACGAAAGATCTTCCTCTGTCTCTCCTTCTCTCTGTAAATCTGGCTTTTCGATTAAAAAAAATATATATTTTTTTTTAAAAATTGCTTTCCAAGTCTGTCGATATAGGTTCTGGGTAAGTGGGTGTAAGAATCTTGTAGGTGAATAATGCCAACAGGCCCATCTCATGGTTTATTTACAGATGTGCCAAGTCATGAGGACTTTGGCCATGCAGTCTCTACCTTTTGTTCCACTACAGGCTGGCTGAGTGGGTGCTGTCAGCTGTGCTATGTTTATTACAGCATCATCAGTAGGAGGATGGTACCAGATCTGCTCTCCTGCAGCACTGTGTGAAGAGAGCATGCAAACATGTGGGGAGCATTGAGAAAATGCCAGACATACCAGAAGCACTATGGAAGTGTTTATGACTGATGAACTGCCGTCACTACTGCAGCATGGAATGGCCAACACTGTATGTGAGTTACCATAGTAGGAGAACTGACTTCCATAACATTGGCCTCTTTTGAAAAAGCTGAAACTTTAGGGGCATGGATAGTACTCTTAAAGAAAAAAAAAAACACCTTTTTATTTTCACCAGGAAATAACTCCCGATATTTCTGATATTCACAACCCATTCCAGCACAATAGGAAGCTGGCTGCAGGGTGCTCTCAGTAGAGTACTTCTTACCACACTTTGCTCATCATTTTTCTCAGACCTACATATTACTATCTTTTTGAACAACATCAAGGCACTCTCTACTCTAAACACCTCTGTGAGGTCATTATTTCCAGACCCTTAGGTAAAACCCTGTTTAGCTCTTTAAGAAGCCATCAAGCCATCCTCCATCCTGCCTGCTATCCCACCAGCACCAAGAGAGGATTCTTACTCTTCCTCTTCAGCAGTTGGTTTGTGAGGTTTTGTGTTTAGACACATTTTACAGGCATGCAATCGAGCTCAGTGTTGGTTTTATTTGCAGTTTGCTGGTGATGAGGTGTTGGGTGTCTTCATATGTCTGTCTTCCATCTGTGTGAAGTGTCAAATCTGTTGTTCATTTTTAAAACAGTTTTACTGAAGTAAAACTCTGCAATGATAAACTACATGTGTTTGGTATACAGTCTGTTAAGCTTTGATGTACATATACGCCCACAGAACATCACCACCATCATGAAAGGAAGCATTTTCATTGCAGATGACAGAGTCCTATTACCCCATTGTAACTCCTTCCTCTTCACCTTCCATCCGGCGGTCACCATGGCCTGCTGTCTGTCCTTACAATTAGTGGAGCAATGCTTTGCATGCCAGATCACTCAGAAGTCAGTCTGTCTTAGATGAGTGATCATGAGGCAGTCACTCAGTCCTGCCTTCTTCCACCTACCCAGGACATCAGGGGAAGATGAGGAATAGTACCCAGCACACAGCAGGCTCCTAATTGCCTGGATGGCACTGTTACCAGCTAAGCTTCAGGGTAAATGAGTGGGCTTCAGACATTTCATGAAAACCTAACAGTATTCTTCAATTCCATATTTCCATGAACTTTTGAAACCCTTTCATGTAATCTAGGAGAGGAACTGCTGGGTTATAGGGTAATTTATATGCTTATAACATTTTGAAGAACCACCAAACCATCTTCTGTGCCTATAAGCGGGCTTCCATTTTTCCACATGACAGGGGATATATTTTTAATAGCTCTAGTATCTGAGTAATGCTGGTTTGCAGGGAGCCAGGAAGTATTCCCTTCTCTTGTATTTTTTGGAATAGTTAAGATTGGGGTTCATGATTGGTAGAACTCACTGATGAAGGCATCTCTTCCTAGACTTTGTCTTTGCTGGGTGACTTCTGATTCCTGCCTCAATCCCTTTATTTCTGGTTTTTTTAAAGATGCATTTATTATATTTTTACTAGAAATGCAGATATACAGAGAAGGAGATACAGAGAGAAAGATCCTCTATCCACTGGTTCACTCCCCAAGTGGCCACAACAGCCAGAGCTGAGCCGATCCAAAGCTAGGGGCATCCTCCGGATCTCCCATGCAGGAGCAGGGTTCCAAGGCTTTGGGCCATCTTCCAGTGTTTTCCCAAGCCACAAGCAGGGAGATGGCTGCTGCTCTCTCCTTTTCTCCCTGCTTTATTTTGAGAGGGTGGACTGGAATATTAAGTAACCTGATGATCCTTACCCTACCGCATTGAAGATCAGCCTTGTCACTTCACTGCTGTGAAATTTGAGCATGTCATGTAACTTCTCTGTGCTCCCCAGTTACTCTGTGATATGAGAGTGATAATTATACTCTCCCACTTCATGGGACTGTTCGGAAGATTAACTGAGTATACATATGTTAGCCACATTTGGTATGCCAAGAGCATATCACCTGCTATTATGTTTTACCTATACACTATGTTTGTTCCAAGAAGGACCATGAAAGTCATCCCCCCACTAGCAGCTCCCTAATTCCTTAAAAAAAAGAATCTATCTTCCTTTTATTTTACAAATAGAGAAGGAGAGAGACAAGTTATTAGAGTCATCACTGGGTCAGGCCAAAGCCAGACGCCATGAATGCTGGCTCTCTGAAGGAGGTGGCTAATACTCAATTACTGCAGCCATCACCTGCCTCCCAGATGTGCATTAATAGGAAACTGATGCAGAATTGGATTGGAGAGAACTTGAACTCCAACATTCCAAGATGTGATACAGGCTACCTAGGCATCAACTTAACATCTGCAGCAAACATCTGTCCCATAGCTCCTTCTGAATCTCTAAAGAGCCGCAGAATATAAAAGGCACTCTGAGACCTCACAGCCCTTGGACTTTAAGGGTGTGTGGTGAGGTGGCATTCATCTTACATTCCTCTCATAGTCTCTGTGCCTCAACTGTCATATTGCCATTTGTCATTCCACTCTCACTTAAAGCTATGCCTTGTCATTGAGTGAAGGGATATGAGGAGTGTAATTTTCCTTACATGGCTTGCTTAGGAACAGAAATCAGCAAGTCAAGAACTTTTTTTCTATGGTTTTGTGCAAACATAATTGATAAAATTGTAACCATTCGATAAACAGCATGGAGATTATATTACATGTGTGTTTGTGAGTATATTCATGTGATCCACAACAGTGGTGTAGATACTAATAGATCACGTATATTACAGATGTAGCATAAAATATCTTCTTAGTGACATCACAGACACTTTTTTTAAGTACACCCTATGATTCTAAAACAGTGACAAAATCACCTAGCAACACATTCCAGAGAACAAATTCCCATCATTAAACAACATGTGATTCTGTATAAACTGTGAAAAAATTGCTAAATTAAAGTGCTCAAAACATTTATCATCTCATGTAGTTACCATTTTTTAAAATTTGGGGTTGTTTCTTTGGTGAGAACCTTTAAAATCTACTTTCTTGTAAAATTTCAATTTGCCTTGTGATGTTAACAATAACCACCATGCTATACACTACAGCCCCAGGACTAATCCATCTTACAAATGACTTAAAAAAAAATCTTGTTTCCCTAACTCCTTCATGTCCTAGTAACTTCCATTCCGCAATCTGTGTAGTATTTCTCTATTTCACTTGCCTAATGCCCTCAATGCTTACGCATGTTATATAAATGGAAGAATATTCTACTTTTTCAGCCTGAATAATATCACATTGTACATCATATTTTTAAATCACTGTTGTTTTAGTTACACAAGAGTTCAACAGACAGTGAAAGAAACAGAATTTCCATATATAGGTTATTCCCCAAATAACTTCAAATACAGCCATAACACCTGCCCGAAGGCAGGAACCAGAAATACAAGTCAAATATCCTGCACAGATGGCAGGAACACAATCACTTGATCCATCATTGCTGCCTCCTAGGGAGGCATGAATAGTATGCTGGAATAAGAGAATGATCATGGTTATAAACCAGTCACTCTGATGTGGGTGTAACCGGCATCTTAATCACCAGACTAAATGCTTGATCATCACAATTTCTTTAACCATTCAACTTGCTTTCCACATCCAAAGCAATATTTTTTCTAGGTAAAGGACCAAAGGGTAGACATTTCAGGTTTTGGGGGTCATGCCAAAGCTGTGAAAACTAAGTCACCTTGTCACTGTAGCAAGATATTAGCCACAGATGATAAATACATAAATGGGCAAGTCTGTCTTCCTTTTTAGCTTTATTGACAAACACAGCAGGTAAGATTACAACTGTATGCACAGTATGCCAGCCCCTGACCTTGACCTTGAAAATCACTGGGAATGCAGGTTATATCTAAGTCTTCATAAACTGTTGCACAGAGAATCTAATACCTGATCATTCATAGCCAGGCATGAGGCTTATAAAAGAAATAAATGGATATGTGCGTGAAAAACATGCATTTGTTTTTCTAGAGTTTCAACTGAATCCTTTGGAGATCAGATCTGCAAGCACGGTCCCTCCTTGGCATTATATGTTTTGTTTGTTTGTTTGTGTCTAAGTTTTGTTTAGTTTCTTACCCTTTGTTTTAAAGCCACTTTCAGGGCTGGGATAAGTAAAGGAGCGCTGGGAACTGCACCAGTGTCCATATAGGGTGCTTCAGGTTATTGGGAAATCAGACTTTACTAAGCCTTCAGGGACAGACCTACTCTAAGCAGCAGGAAAATATTTGCTTGGAAATATTTGTGGCTTCCAAGGCACACATTGGAGAGGGGGGTGGCAGACAAGACTGAAGTATGTGCAGATTCTACTGTGCTATAAAGACCAATCAGGAGGGCTACAGCTGCCAGTTTTAAGGTCTCTAATCATAGATCTACCTCATTTTTCATTCTCCATGTATTTACAATGCCATCCCTACATTGGTTGGTTTATTTTAGCAATAAAATCCAACCTTCTTAGGTCAACCCTACAAATGACCAAGTGGCCTAAGAATCCACCTTACTTCCTCTGGATCACTGGTTTTCTTGTTAATATCTTCGTCCCCAACAATGCATCAGCTACACTGAGATCCATGAAGAAAGATGACAGTCAGCTCCCAGTAAAGATTTCTAGCTTCTCTTGGTTGTCCTGGAATTTTTCAACCTCAGTTACTGGCTGTGTTAATAACCCTAAGTATACAGAAGTCTTTGGGATATCTATAGGAGTTTTTCTTCTAGCAAGGCCTACTATTTCTTCACTTTCCCTCAGTTTTTCTCCTAATATATGAGGATCAAAATCATATTACAGTGCCACATTTTTATGTCCATATCACAGAAAATATGCACCAGTGTTTATTTTTATTTAGTACTGGAATGACTGTCATTTTAAAGTCAGAAGAGATATTTTATTTATTTCTTAAACATGAAAGGAATATCTTCCTCCCCATTTATACTTTTTTTAATAGGAAGTAACAAATATATGCTTCAACTTAATATAATACTTTTTTGACCAATTCCCTGGGAGTGTACATCGCACTATAGTTTAAGTAGCCATTTACTGAGCTCTCACTATACACAAAGCACTGTACTAATCGGTACATTTATATCATATGTTAATTTTCTGCTCTGGGAGAGGGGAGCATTTATTTTACAAAGGAGGATGTTATGGCCCAAGCAATTGAAGCATTATTTTCATGTCTCACATCTAGTAACTGCTTCTGGATTTGAACCAGGATCGGGTTAAATGGAGCTCTCATACTTAATTCCAAAGTCTATTAGTGTCTGTCATCTTATTTTTCCAAATACTTTCTAGGAATATATTCAAGATTATCTCAGTGATTGTCTCTCTACAAATACTTAAATAAGAAATCATAGTTTCTCACACATGCTCATTGCCAAATTTTCTATTGTTTTTATTTTCTGTGATTTGTTTATTTGAACAACTACCACCATTAACTATAGAATCTCAGTTGCACAGAATAATGAGATATTTTAATATTTCTTAATAGTATTTTAAAATATTATGAGTGACCTCCTTATTGTACCTGAGAAGAAATGTGAAGAAAACCTTCAGATGACTTATTCTTTTAGTGCTTACCACTTAATAACTCCAAACCATAAGCATGTAAATAAACAGAAAGGTAATTTTACTGTATCAATAAAATATAACAGGGTTAGTTAAGAAAAGTTGTAACATATGTAAAGAATTAACATTCTGGGAGCCAACATTGTGGCATAATAGGTAATACCACCACCTGTGATGTTGGTATCACAAATATTGGTTGCTCTATTTCAGAACCAGCTCTCTGCCAATGACCCAGGGAGAAGCAGAGGAGGATGACCCAAGTGCTTGGGACACTTCCACCCATGTGGGTGTCCTGGATAAACCACATATCACTAAATATAATTTTTAAATCCAGTGAATTAAAGCTTAAAATGAGTGAATTTTGCACTGCGAAGAATTATGCTCCAAAGCTGTTTTTAAAAAGAAATAAAGTACAACAGAAAACAGAGTATCCCTGAGGCTTCCAAGGACATCCCTTACTGCTAACCATCGCTTGCTGATGAAGCCAGCCAGGCTCAGGTGAGCTAGGTAACATGAACCAGGTAATCTCACTTAATCCTGTCAACAGGCCTCGGGGGTCAGTGTTGCTATCCCTGCCTAACAAAGACAGCTCCCGCTGAGGTTACCCAGATCTCTAGGGCAGGGCCAGGAGGAAAATCCAGATTCATTTGACTAGACTTCAAAAAACATGCTGTGCTCTACAATTTCCTTAATTCTGGGCATCCTATTAAATCATAATTTTTAAATTGGATTATTAGTTAAAATCCTTGCCTAAACAGCATTTGAATAAGCAGCTTTTGAGAAACCAAAAGCTGTTTGATGTCTGGAGTAACAGATAAGCAAAGTGAAATCCTAAACAGACCCCAGAGGATGTCTTTGTTGTGTTCCCAAAGGCTCTGCTTTGGGATGTGCTGGGAGGGGGTGCATCCTTCAAAGGCATCTAGAAAGGCTGCAGGGAAAGGCAGGCCTTCTGTGAGGTGAAGCCTAAGCCGTGGAGCATGCATCTAAATGGCTGAGCTTGCAATATATTTAATAACGCAATTGCCCAATATAAAAAAAAGCTATCTTTGCCACCAGTGTGTGTTTCATAAAGGGCCTGTGATGTTCCCCAGGCAATCGCAGGCCAAACAATTCAAAGAACTGTTTCTAACTGCAGCCACCTTTGATATTTATTTTTTTCCTCTGTTTGGAATATTTCCCTACAACTATTTTCTAAGTTACACACCTTCAGTTTTCTGCTTCAAAGCCACTGTTCTTTTTTTTTCCCCCCTCTCTCTCTTTTCTTTTTTTAAGATTTATTTGCTTATTTTGAAAGAGTGGCAGAGAGAGAGAGAAAGAGAGAAAGAAAGAGAAATAGATCTGTTGTTTTACTCCCAAGAGGGTGGCACTGACCAGAGTCTGTAGTCAAGAATCTACTGAAGGCCCTGATATGGAGTCATTTTCTGCAATTTGCCCAGGTACGACAACAGGGAGACACACTGAAATTGGAGCAGCTGGAATTTGAACAAGAGCTCTGATATGGTTTGCTGCAGTCTCACAAGGAAGTTTTAATCTACTGCACCACAATGTTGTTCCCATAGGGAATCCTGGTTGATTTACATGCAATCCCAAGTGTATTAGTAAGCTGCTGTGTCTTCATGCAGATGTCGGCATAGTTGCCCGATCAGGAAAGAGACATGTCAACCACCTGCCATTACTGAATGCCGAACAATTATCCTAGCACAGGCAAATGGTAGACACTTACTACATAATGACAGAATGAGAGGATGGGCCATCCTTACTTGGCACTAGAGATTTCAAGCTTTTGCTTTGCCCTCAGAGAACAAATTCCCTATCTGAAATTATATAATGATATAGTGTTATTTAAGGCACATACAAGGAATGTTGGAAACAGAAAATTGAATACATCTTATTACAATAAATATTTAGCATTTGTTACATGAGCCAACTATGTAATAGGATTTAATGAGATAAAAATTCAAGAGACTATACATTTCCATTAGATATGATATGCTACCAATTCATTAAGTGAAGTCCATGAAATATTCCAAAGAATAATGAAATTGCACAGGTGAATTAACTGATCCATGGCCTACATATAAGTCCCAGAATGCTGAAATAATTATCAAAACAAACAAATAAACAAACAAACAAACAAAAAACATAGGGAAGAGATTAAGGTATAACTGCAAGCAAAAGTATTCTGTCTCCAAAAACACAAGCAAAAAAGTAAAAGTCTTCAAAAATACAAGCAACAAAGCCCAAGTAGACAAATGGGATTACTGCAGACTTGAAAGCTGCTATGTCACAAAACAAACAATCAACAGAAAAAAAAAAGATGGCCCACAGAACAGGACAATATTTTTTGAAAACTGCTTATGTGACAAGGAATAAATTTGGGAATACATAAGAAATGCAAACAACTCCATAGATAAACCATTTCAAAATAAGCACTAAGTATGAGCAGTCACCGACAAGTGACCAACCACAGGAAAACATGTTCAACATTACTAATTATTAGTGTCTGCAAATCAAGACCACAGTGTCATTTCTCTCTGGTTGACATGTTTATTATCCAAAAGATAAAAAATGACCAGTACTGGAGAAAATGATGAGAAAGTGTCCCCTCATACATTGTCACAGAGAATGTAAGCACAACCATTTTTGGCAAATAATATGTATGTTCTTAAATATATATACATATAGATTTATATATAACATATATAATATTTATATAATATCATATAAACAGGTCCAAAATAGAATTCTAGGATCAGAGGCATGTCATGGGCCAAGACAGATGTCCAGCTGTAATTTTGTTGCTGTTCTTGTTCTTCTAATTCATGCTGGTTGCTGACCTTATTTTGCGACTTCTCATTAAGGGAATGTATAGTGATGGAGTAAATGACACTACCATATCCAGATGTGGGGATACAATGCAATATGCTTCCCTGCTTCCAAATCAAAGAAGGTCTCCCAGTGAAACTGTTGGACATGTGTAGACATGGGATGCTGGATTATCTGTCTGACATTGTACCAATAATGTTAGGGCACACTTAAATGACAGACTGATGGAATCATGACTCCTTATAAAGGATTATACTATTGTGACAACATGGGGAAAATAGTGTGGGGGGTGGGATTTGGGGAGGGGTTGGAGTTCCAGACTCTAAGGAATTGTAACATAAAATTCAAAAATTCAAAATAAAAATTAAAAAAAGAAAATTCTGTAATCTTACTACGTGTTAAACCCAAAGAAAGCAAAAATGTTTACCGAAGATACATCTGAACTCCTTGTTTGTTGCAGCATTATTCACAACAGCTAGGAAATAAATCTGGCATGATGACTCAGTGGTAAAATTGCCATCTTGCATGTACTGGGATCCCATACAAAGGTGAGTTTGAGTCCTGGCTGCTCCTCTTCCCATCCATCTCTCTGTTTGTGCCCTGGAAAGCAGTGGAGGATGGCCCAAAGCCTTGGGATCCTACTCACATGGGAGGCCTGGAGCAAGCTCATGGCTCCTGGTTTTGGATTGGCTCACCTCCAGCCATTGTGTTAACTTTGGCAGTGAACCAGCAGATGGAACACCTTTCTCTTTGTATCTCTTTCTCTCTGTAAATATGTCTTCCCAGTTAAAATAAAATTAATAAAAAAACCCACGTACTTAAAAAATAAAAAGGCCAAAATATGAGGTAAACTGATTCCAATTATCAATGAATGGACAAAACAAAATGAAGTATATACGCAAAATGGAGTACTATTCCTTTGTAACAAGTGATTAAATCCTACTGTTTGTGTTAACATGCATAGAACTGGACCTGTAATACTATATTTACAACAGCACAATCGACAATAATGATTACATGGAAACAACCTAGATTCCCATCAAAAGAGGAATGTATGAAGAAACTGTGGTGCATTTACTCTTTGGAATACTACTGAGCCATTAAAAAGAATGAAATTTTACTATTTGCAACCAAATGGTCCCAACTAGAGACCATTATGCTCAGTGAAATGAGCAATTCCAAAAGCACAAATACCATATGTTCTCTCTGATATAAGGCAATCTTCATAAACAACATCAATGGACCTCAAGGTAAACATGCATGTCCATACAGTCCTCCAACAGAATTATATAATAAGACTATTATATTGAGAAGTGAAGATACATTGCAATATGCACTTGTACTCCCAAACAAAAGAAAGCCTCCCAATGAAATTGTCAAATATATAATGACAATAGAATGCTGGGCTCTGTGCTATTGTTTATACCCACAATGTCATGAAGCACTTAGCAGAATGATGGACTTATGCCTGTTTTTGAAGGACTACACTGTTGTAATGAAACAGAGGAAATCAGTGGGCAGAGGGAAACTGAGGAGGGAGGGGAAATTCCTGTGCCTGTGGAACTGTATCACAAAATAAGTCAAAACGAAAAAAAGAAGAGAACTACTGGGCATTATGTTAAGCAAAATAAGCTAGAGGGACAAATACCACATGATCCATTCACGCTGAGGAAAAATGTTGATTGCACAGAAGTAAAACAGATGTCACGAGAAGCGAGGGGGAGTGGCAAGAGGGGGAATGAAAAGAGAATGGGTAAGGAGAGCCAAAGTATAGACTTTGAAGTAGGTCAAATGTTTTACTGCTTAGCAAGGAAACTATGTATTATAATCACATCATAACTGTAATTATTGTACATTTACTATGCATTACAATCTCCAAATA
Source organism: Ochotona curzoniae (assembly GCF_017591425.1). Taxonomy (NCBI): domain Eukaryota; kingdom Metazoa; phylum Chordata; class Mammalia; order Lagomorpha; family Ochotonidae; genus Ochotona; species Ochotona curzoniae. Next base: position 53,177,269 of record NW_024466502.1, read on the forward strand.
GCTGGGGGGGAATGAGTTTGAAAGTTCCCAACACATAGAAAGCGTGATATTTAAGTAGTTAGAAATGCTAATTATGACTCCCTTTTCTCCTCAGATCGAATAAATCTTTTCCCTTTTACCAAGAAAGAATGCTAATTATGGTATTACTTTGGTCGCTATACTTTTTTGTGATTGTGAAATTGTAATGCTTTATCCCAGAAATAGGAACAAATATTATATATAAATTTATAAATAAAAATATTTGAAGAACCGGTGCAATAGTGGCTAAATCCTTACTTTGCATAAGTCAGGATCCCATTAAGGCACCAGTTCATGTCTCAGCTGCTCCACTTCTCATCCAGCTCCCTGCTTGTGGCCTGGGAAAGCAGTAGACAACAGCCCAAAGCTTTGGGACCCTTCACTCACTTGGGAGACCAGGAGGACACTCCTGGCTCCTAGTTTCAATCAGCTTAGCTCCAGCTGTTGTGGCTACCTGGGGAGTGAATTAGTGGATGGAAGAATTTTCTCTTTGTATTTCCTTCTTTCTATATATCTGCCTTTCCAATAAAAATAATTATTTAAAATATATAAATACATTAAAAATATTTATCTGTATAAATCCCCGATCTCATACAAAGAACAAACTATGGTTCTTAAAGAGCGTCCACCAAATTCCAATCCTTTCGTCCAATCCACTGGGTGATTACATGCGGTGTTAGAAGGTGGGAGGATACTCTGATGTTATCATTATGGAATCTGTACCATCTTCAAGAAAGCCTCTCTTCCCAGGGCAGGCCTCCCTGGGCATTACTGACCTCCTGCAATACGTGCAGGCCATAAGGACACTAAACATTTTCTGAGTTTCTGCCAGCTACATGTTGTTCCCATTTGATCCAAAGATATCATCCCTGGTTGGGAGGTGTGAGTCTCTAGAGATCCCCATAAGAACAAGAGGCAAGCACGTGGAGCTCGCCAACATGCAAGGCACCACATGAGGAACATGGCATTTTAAGCAGCCCAGTGAAGTAAGGGTTCTCATTCCACACGTGAAGACATAAACCCAGGCTAAAGATCTACAACTCACAAAAGGAGGGTACAACATTTCATCCAGGACTGTAAGATTCCTAGGCGTTATTTCCCTCATGCTCACCCTACAGGCCTATCTATACATTCCCCACAAACTCTCCCAACAAAATTACCAAGCAGACTAGACTAATAATAGGCACAACAAAATTCATCTGAAAAACATACACATAGAAGTAAAGTGATTCAAAACATTTAAATAAGATCTCTCTTTTAAAAAAAAATCTAGGTTTTGGAGGCAGACATTTGATTTAGCAGCTAGCCACCACTATGGACACCCACATCTCCGTCCACAGTGTTTAGGTTTGGGTCCTGACTCCATTCATGATTCTAGACTCTTGTAACGGCAGCACGTGGTGGCTGAAGTAGTTCACAGTTTCTGGATTTGGCCTGAGCCAGTCACAAATTCAACCACTTCAAGCATTTGGTATGAGAACTAGTAGATGGAGTCTCTCACTTGTATGTCTATTTGTCTCTCTCCTCTCCCTCTCGCTGCAACTCTAAATAAATAAATAAAAGTAGAGGAAAATTGTTTTAGCATCCTATTTTTATATAACTATCACCAGTCAAAAAACCTTAACAATTGGATTTTTAATTTTTCAACAGTGGTCATTTTACATTTCAAGCAAATTGATTCTCAGAACCACAGTACAAATATATAATTGGTGTAACGGATTTATCAAGCAGCTTAACTTAGAGTGTCTTGTGAACATATGTATAATGGTTTTCTAAAGGAAAAACTTCAATACCAGCCAAAGAAATAATCACTTACAGAGGAAAGAAAACAGATTGGGCAATTCAGACCATGTACCTTGAAGGTTTCCATGACAACCATAATTAGTACCATTTAACAACAACAACAAAAAATAGATTTGCTGGCTCTGAATAGCAGTCATTACATGTCTTCTGATTTATTTCTACAATCAGAAATGCACAGGGATCATTGAAAATGGTGCTGTGGCAAATTGTGTATTTCAGTATTTTTGAGGTAGTGAGGTGCTCACATGAGTAATATAAACAATATAGATTGCATGAGCTTCACATTGACTGCAATAAGTGTCCTCTTGCATATATCATCTGAACACTTACCATCACCCTAAATCTATTACTTTATAGGAGAAAAAGCTTTGACAAGATCTTTGTTCCAAAATGACCCAAAGACAAAAGAAATTTCCCTGATACACCTTTTTTGTCTTGGGTGTATCACTTTGAATTACAGAGGTTAACTACAGGCAAATCAATAGGCCAGAGCTGTCAGCATTTCACGATTAGGCCCATAAAAACTTTCTGATCACCCTCTTCTTTTGACTTTGCTTTTCAGAATGAGGAAATATAACCACATCAATTCTACGCATATAAACTTGGCTGTGATTACTGCCTGCCTGTGGCTGAGTCAGCATAGAGTTACTGCTCTGAAGTAATGGGCTGTGACAGCCCTGGCTTTCCTGCGGGGGACATGTTTTGTTGCAATGCCCTCCACCGTTGGCAAATCGTATGTATCGCCCTTCTTTATTGAGTTGGCACTATCTGGGGGCATTTCCAGCAGATCACAATTAGTTTGTTCCCCTAATTTTCTCCTGCGAAACAGGGCAAGAGAAAGCAACATTTCTCTGCAGTTTTGGTAATAATAATGGCTACCTTGCTTTGATTACCCAAGAGTACCTTGCAAGCATTTTCTCATTTTCTTCTCATAACCATAACAACCATATGAGGAAAATATTTTTGTCATTATCCTCATTTAGCAGCTCAAGGGATCTCACTCCAGGGAAGCGACAGTCAGTGACCACGTGAGGTTTGAAATATAACAGCCTGTCTCAAGGCTCGTATTGCAATCATGGGATTCCAATTGCTAGTGTTTGACAGCCCAGTAATTCTCTAATTCAAATAGACACTGTTATTTCCACACAAACCAATGAGTCTGCAGTGTGTCCATCTGGCATTTCTTTTTAAGGATTTATTCATCCTGAGAAGCAGAAGAACACAGTGGGAAAAAGGGAAGCCACATTATCCTAAACTGAGAGCTCATTTCTGCCTCCACCAACTGGACAACCTTTGGCAAACTTTTGGATTCTTCTTAACTCCAGTTTCATTAAGTATAATATGTTACACCCCACACTATTGGAGAGCCCAAGCAATGTCATGGTTAAACGTTGTAACAGGTGTTTTGAACATAGAGTTGATCATGCCGAGCTTCCTAAACCAGATCCTTCAGCTCCATCTCCACGCCCAGCTCCTCTGACTGCCCCAGCAAGAAATGTTTTTTGTTTGTTTGTTTGTTTGGTTTGTTGGCTGGTTGGTTTGTTTTCTTTGGTTGGTCTGTTTTACTAAAATTCAAGGGAGCTATCTGCTCTGAACCTTGCTATTAAAGTAAAGAAAGGGCCCGACACGATAACATAATGGTTATGGTCCTCGTCTTGAATGCACCAGGACCCCATATGGGCACTGGTTCTAATCCTGGAACCTCCACTTTCCATCCAGCTCCCTGCTTGTGGCCTGGGAAAGCAGTCAAGGATGGCCCAAGGCATTTGAACCCTATACTTGCATGGAAGACCCAGAAAGAAGTTCCTGGCTCCTGGATTCAAATTGGCGCAGCACTGGCCGTTGCAGCCACTTGGGGAGTGAATCATCGGATGGAAGATCTTCCTCTCTGCACATCTGCCTTTCCAATAAAATAAATAAATCTTTTAAAAAATAAAGTAAATAGAGAGTATCATTTAAGAGAATAAGACATGGAGAGACAGACACACACACACACACACACACAAATAGAACATTTCCATCTTCTTGTTCACTCACAAAATGTTCAAAAGAGCTGGAGCTAGATTTATCCAATGCCAAGAATCCAATCTAGGTCTCCTACAATGAAGGCAGATACTGGATGATTTAAACTATTATCACTGCCTCTTAGGGTGTGCAAGACACTGGAGTAGGAACCAGAGTCAGGAATTGAGTCTAGGCATGTGGGACAAGTGTGTCTTAAACACTGGCAGAACAGCTAAAATCTCTGCCTCTTCTTCAGTTTAAAATGAAGAAAATCTTACACAGACACCTTTATAAACAATGCTAAAAGGAAAGGTTGAAAATGCCAAGGAGCTTGTCAGGTTCTAATATGGAAATCTTACAATCATGAAAAGGTCAACTTGTACAAAACAAGATGGTCCAGTGTCTGTGTTTGAGTCATGACCACTGGGTGGTGTCTAGCCTAAAGTGTGCACGTTGGGGATAGACCGTGTGAAATGTACGGAGTGCAACCAATGGAGCTCAATCAGGCTTGTCCTCCGAAGAAGCAGCAGGACTCTTCTGATCCTAAAATAGCCAATAGTTCCTGGAGAGGCCCTGGAAATGGCAGTGTGCACTACAATCATTAAAAGAGGCTGAGTTTCTGAAGCCTAAAAATAATCACACTTCCTTTCTATCCCTAAGTTTAGTCTTGTGGAAACCGAGGTCCTGGTTCGTTTAAAAATCAACAATACAGAGGCCCACAGAAGCCTGGAGCACTTGCTTCACTCAGTTTCACCACCCAAGGGCTAGCCCTGCATTCTGCATAAGGAGGCAACTGGCATGAAACGACTCTGGCCTGGGATGGAGGCTCAAGCCAAGGTCTCCCAAGGAAAATGCCGACCCTGATTGCCTTGCAAATCTGTTCACATCTCCAGCACTTTCAAAGAGAAACTTTTATCTCTAGTGTTTCAGTCTCCTTTTCCACATTTCAAACATTCAGGAACTTGAAATTCAACACACTAAAAAGTCTCTGAAGCTGCCTTATTTTTAAAATTGCATGTTTAATTTTGAAAAATTAATGGAACTAATGACTTTGGCCCTTGGGGCTTATTAAATTATGTCAAACAATCTTGAAGGAAAATAGGAAGCAAAACCAATACCAAAACAATGACATATTTAGTAAGTGGAATTTAAAACATTTTACATACATATCCATACATGGACTTTTCTCCAAGTCCATGAAAATCATATTAAAAAATCAATGTGGGATTTCAGTATTTTGGTTGTCTGGGGATTCTAAAAGTAAAATTTTTTGGAAAATGCTTTGACCCAAACAAATGTGTATTAGTTCCATTTTTCACAAACATTTTATAATATCCAGATATGTACAAACATATATTTGTAGACACATACTCACGTACACACATGAATATGAGAGCACATCCATATGCGTATTCATATAGGTAAACACAGGGCTAACACAGACACACTCACACAGATGCTGACACACACCTGCCTATCCTTACATGTGCACAGTTGCTCCCTGTGAGTGAGTTGGGTTATTCAACACTAGTGCTATTCGGCAAACCTCCAAGAACTTGGAGAAAGCATTTTGAATGATTGTATTTCATGTAGTCAGATTTCAGATATGCGATCAATAAAAATGCCTGCCCTCTAGATAAAGTCTGACTCTGTATGATCCAATCCTCTTTTTTGGTACCTGTTTTTGTTATCAAAGAATTACAGTGTTGTTGTTTAAACTGAAGCTTTGAACAAAATAATAACTATCAGGAAGACCACTGCTTTTTTTTTTTCATTTTTTCCTTCTTTCTATTTCTAAGAGGACTTCTAAATAATGTTCTTCAAATTCCAAGTGTTAAGGAAAACTATTTTGGAACACACCTTCAAATATACAGTGAATGCTTGAGAAGGGGCTACAGGAGATCACGCATGTGGCCACAGAAGGCAAGTAAGACATCTGCAACTCGAGCATCTCCACAAACAAGCATTTCTTCACTAGTTCAAAGCGTACAAAGTTCTCCCACTGAGACGTAGGAGAAAGATCCAAAAAATTCATGCTGCATGCTGGTTTCTCTTCAGATCACAGAAATCTCTCCTTTTTACTAAAAGTTGATTGGAAAATGGATATTTTAAAAAGGAAAATATGCATGGATTTCAATGTTTACACCAAAATAAATTTATCTTTTGGTTTTATTTTTTCACATGCATTTGGAATTCCATAAAAGCTTATTCTCTCTAGATTTAAAAACCAACTATTATAAAGAAGGTTGAGTGGATGTGAAGATATCCCTGAGGATGCCTCTATCCCATACAGAAGTATCTGGGCTCCAGTTCCTCCTCCACTGCTGCTCTTTGCCTCCTGAAAACTCACACCCTGGCGGCAGCAGGTGATGGCTCAAGCACCTGGATCCCTGTCCATGTGGGAGACCCAGACTGAATTCCCAACCCCTGACCAGCCTGACAGCCCTAGCTATTGCAGACTTTTGGCAAGAAAACCAGTAACTGAGCGGTCTCTCTAAGTTGCTGTCTTTTCCATCTGCTCTTCAAACGAGCAAAATACATAAACAAATCATTACAAGTAATCCTAGTTCATTTTCTTTATGTAATCATAAAATGATCATGCTACATTAATAAAAGTAGCCAATATAAACTTGCATTTCTCCTACCTGTCACTTACTGGGAAACTAGTCTAAGTGACTGGAAATTAGGATCTAGGAAGTTGGTTTTAAAAATTACAAAAGAGAGAGAGAGAGAGAGAAAGAAAAGTCTTGCCTAAAGAAAACTCTGGAGATCTCCCCCTAGGGAGGTAGCCTTGTCCTTCCCTGCCTGCAGATACACTGAGTCACAACTACACTGACTTTCTTTTGAATGCAGATTTTGTTTTCAAACTAAATAAACTTTATCATGCCTGTGCTGACAAGGTTAGAGTTTAACAGAATAAAAAAATACACATTTGGTAATATTCACAAAAGGTAGAAGTGTGGAGGCATTTAAAAAAACCTCTTCATTTTAGCTCTTGAATCCTCTGTTGGCAGCATCATAATTCCTGCGGCAGAAACTATGACAGCCAAACAAAGGATTAAGGCTGTTTGTGCAAAAGCAGCAGCAGTTGAATCCATAAGCAAGAGAAATTCAATATACTTGTAAATGCCTCTCACAATAGAAAACAAGAGAGATAAAACTATCAGAAACTGAACTATTTATTTCTCTAACATCACTAAAATCCTAAAAGGAAGGAAAGGAAGGAGTATTTTTATTTGTACCTTACAGATGCCATCTTGGATTCTGATCTCATTAGAGAACAATTCTTTTTGGTGCTCATTTTTTATTGTATTAAAAAAAAAACACAACACATTAGAACACATCTTTGTTTTTAAAGGAACATACATTTTCCAAACACAATTATATTCAGTTTTGTTTGCGCTTTTTCATTTTCATATTTCATACTTATTCTTCACATAACTATGATTATAGAACCAATGATTCCTTGCAAACAATTTCATGCATGAGATCATTAATTTTATTCCAATTTCTAAGGAGACTATGCAAATATTATGAATAGCTGCATAATATTGTATAGAATTATATATAGGATCATCACTGTAAATTATTACTTAGCAACAGACACTTAATTTGTTTCTACTTTTTATTATTATAGATAATCCCATATTAAATATCATCATAAAAATATAGCTGTTTTCTCCTGATGTGTTTTGTCTGGATATTTTTCCAAGGAAGTACTACTGTTGAGTCAAATGGTATGTTTTTATGCTTAACTGATAGCAATATACTGCTTTCTTAAAAGAATATTCTTGGGACTAGCAGTTAACACAGAAAGCCAGGTCCTCACTCTCCTATATTGGGGTGCTGGGTTCAGTCCCTGTCTCCAGCTCCTGACTCCATCTACCTTCTAAAGCAGTAGCTGCCAAGCATGGTGATGGCTGGAGTAATTGAGTCCCTGACTTTAGGTCTGTCTCAGCTCTAGCCCACCGCTGGCCAGTGCGGACACAGGAAATGAGCTTTCTTTGTGTGCTTTCTCACTTGCTCACTCATCTTCGCCTCTCAAACAAAAGGAAAAAAAAGGAAAACTTTTTTTCAAGAAGTTGTTCAGGTTTACCCTGTTATCAGCCTTGGTGTTCATTTCTAAATGGGGGTATGTTGGTGTACACTTGGAGAACATCAGAGTATACTAAGAAACTTGTAATATATGGGGGCAAAGCAAAGGAAAAGGCATATGGTAGGGAAGAGGAAAGCACAGAAAATAAATCTTGTGAATGTTTAATAAAGCTGAAAGACTGAATGGATGAATGAATTAGCAAGAAAACAATTTCTTTTCAAGTACTCTATTCTTGGAAGAGAAAGTACACTAGAATAAAACATTTATCGGGCACACTGAGTGGCTCTCTTCCCTTGCAAAGCTTGGCTCAATAAAAGAGCAAGCAGTAGCTTTGTATTAGTTTAAAAGTAGAAGCGAGATGCTCTTTTCAACGTGATTTTTTTTTTATAATTGAGGAAGAACTGCCTTAACACTACTACCATAAGGACAATATACTTTATCATCATTTCCAGTCTTTAACTAAATCCATTTGTAAGGCAATTACCTGTCTACTATTGATTGGCCATCTGTTTCCCCAGTAATTACATGAATGTGTCACTTAGCAACTGGATGTACTCATCTTCCATGTTTCCACAGAAATACAAGGCTGTAGTTTAAAAGCAAGGAAATAATGAGTCTTTCTCTTACTACAGATTCATGTTCTATGAGTATGCATGGGAACATGTGTATCTGTGCGCCCTTTTTATCATTGCCCACTACAGTAAACATGAGAAAAAAAGTACTTACATTGCATGGCTGTACCATATCAAAAATAGCATCAACTAGAGATTGGGCACTGCTATTCGTCCAGCGAATACTTCAGACATAGGATTCCATTTAATCCTTGCAACAGTCTTAGTTGTTCCTAACTAGGTAGTTTTATAACATTTAAAGATAAGGAAAGTAAGGTGTAGAGAGAGTCATTTCCCTTTGGCCTTACAGGGAGTGATAGAATGAGATTCTAAAAAGAATTGCTTGCTTAAAAGCTAATCTTCGGTGAACTTCAGACTTAACACAGAGTCAGTTCACTTTCCACTTAGGCAACTTGATTTATTTATGAACAATTCATATTATTTTGACTATTATGTAGAGGAGATCCTGAAGTGTCCCTGGCCTTCTCTGTGGAATCCAACCATCTTCCACCAACATCTCTTCCAGACATTTCCTTACTCCTCTGAAACACTTGGCTATGGGCTCCCAGCTCAGTTGAAAGCCTGTTGAGACTGCCTTTGAGGACAGAGAACACTAAGCTGTAAGCTCCAGTTGTGTCTCATTTTTCCAGGGAGCATGTCAGTAAAATTGTTATTAGCTTCTATTCATACAGTGACATTCTCATTTGTCCATTTATGCTGGACAGTCACACTTAGGTGATCCGCAGCCATTTCAAACTCAAAAGGTCCAAAATTAAACTCATTTCATTTTCATTTTGACTCTTTTCATACTCACAAACTGTCTCTTATTCAGCTCCTATGAATGTCATTGCCAGAGGCCAGTTTACTCAATAATATCTGGTGCATGCAATTCATCTGTGAGTCCTCTTCCTCATCTGCTCATGCAGCCAATCAATCACCAAGCCAATTATCACTCCCATCCTTCCTCTTAACTCCATCTCTAGGCTGTCAGCCCTTTGTCTGCTCTTGCTCAGGGCAATTTTTTTTTTGGTCCCAGCTCTGCAATTTAAGGATTTCTCTAAAACACACCAGTGGAGACAGGTAAGTCACAGGTAAAGACACACATCTCAAACTGGTACTCCGATGTTTAATCCCTAACTCTGGCTCCTGACTCCAACTTCCTGCCATACTCTGCAAGACAGACAACTAACAGCTCAAAAGGTTGGGTTGCTGTAACCTAGGTAGGATACTTGGACTGAATTTCCAGCCCCCAGCTTTAGCTCTAGTCCAGGACATTGCTGGTGTTTGGATAGTGAACTAATAAATGAGAATTTATCCTCTCTGTCCATTTCTTCTCTGCCTCTCTCCCCACCGTCCTTCCTTCCTTCCCTCCTTCCCTCTTTCTCTCCCTCTCAACCTGACCTTCAGTCCTCACTATTGAAAAACATAAACTTAAAAAAAAAATCACAGATCTGACTTTTCCCTGCCTAAGTACTATTGAAATCCACAATATTCTTACAATGAACAATTAATTTCATTCTCAGGTTCACATGGCCTTTAGACCTGGTGTCAATGTATTTCTTAAGTCTCATCTCTGAATATAAATCACTTTGGTACATCTAGCCACACACGGCGCATTCAAGGTGAGGACTTTAGTCACTAGTTACCACACCAGGCCCTGAACTTATTTTTCTAAAAAGCTGTCTGAAAGTTTTATTTGGAAACTCTATGCCTATTTAGTATATCACTGCTACAGAAATAAACTTAGCATGTGTTCAAAATTTAAAAAAAAAAAAAGATGGTATCAGTGATAGGTAGATTCTGGTACTAATTTCTGCAAGCAAATTCTACTGTACATGACAGTAGAAGGCTCTCCCATACCAGCTGTACATTCATTCAAGAGCAGAGGCTGTGATGTGAAAGAACTTCTCACTCACCATCAATTCCATTTCCAGCTACAGAAACAGGGTCTCTATCTTCTCATCCACAAAAGCCTACTGAAATCCTCAAACTAATCCCTAAAATACCTGCTTCAATCAATTTCAACAGAAAAACAAAACAAAAACACTTCCTCTCAAATGACCTTCACAAAACCCTGCCTCACAAGAAATTACCAAGGACGAGTCCATATGGCAATCCAGTCTGAGACAAAATCCTGAGAGGAACAAATGATCATTACTATGAACTCCTTCTGTTAAACCAAAGACCTGTGTCCCAGCGTCCCCAGCAATACAAGTTGTCCAGAGACATGCTGCAAGCAACCTGGACACACTTACAAAGCAATACAAAGTCACCTTTTCCTGGCTCCTCTGACAACATTCCATTACTGCTAGATCTCACCTCTCTCAGAACTCCTGAAAGTACACAAATTAAAAATGCAAAAAGCATCTCACAATTAATATCTTCACTGAATTGCTCAAGCAGTGAACAGTGGGTGAGGAATACAGACACACAGGGCCCGTGCTTGGAGGCTACATGTCCATAGAGTCTGTGTGTGGGAAACCAGAAAACAAGCAGATACCAGGGAGGCCAAGAATCAGAGTGTCAGAAACACACGACCAAAAGCTAAAGTATATTTTCTTTATGTTCAACCGCAGAAAGCTTGACTATGATGTGTCTGGCAAAGATCAATTCTGACAGTCAATTCGGGTTCTCTGCTCTTCCTATATTTGGTTCCTCTATTCTTTCTCCATGTTAGGAAAATTCTCATTTATTATTTCATTGAATACATCTTTTAACCCACTTTCTCTTTTCACACCTTCAGGACCTTCCGTAATTCTTAAACTTGATCTTCCAATGGGACCACTAATTCTGAATGCTTTCCTTAGCTTTGCTCAGTTCCCCTTTCAGCTGAGATTACGTGTTTTCACAGGAGGCATCTTTTAATGCTGAGATTCTCTCTTCTGCCTCACTCATTCTATTACTGAGGCTTTTCCACTGATTTTTTAATTTGTTGTACTGTATTCTTCCTTTCCAATAATTCAGTTTGATTTTATCTCAATTTTGCTATTGCCTATGTTACATATTTCTTAAATAACCTTGAACTCCTGAATGTACTTTTCATTGTTTTTAGCAAGCTTTACAACAAGTTTTAAAATTCTTTATCCTGTAGTTCCCTGAAACCTTTCTAAGTTAATTCTGAGGTTGACATAGCCCCACTCTGATTATTGGATTCTCCTCCCTGGGGCTATTTTTTATTTTTGTTTTTTAAGGAATTAATGGGTAAGTTTATTCTGGTGCCAAAAAATGATTAATTCAATGCATAAAGTTTTCATCATATGCATTTTCTACTTTTTGTAGGTACATCAGACGCATGCATTTCAAAAATTATTGCACAAAATACTTTTATAGGACCCGGTGCAATAGCCCTGTGTCTTAAGTTCTCACCTTGCATCTGCTAGGTTCCCATATGGGTGCTGGTTCACATCCTGGCTGCTCCATTTCCCATCCAGCTCCCTGCTTGTGGCCTGGCAAAGCAGCAGACGATGACCCTAAACCTTGGCACACTGCACCCATGTGGGAGAACCAGAAGAAGCACCCAGCTCCTCGATTCGGCTTGGCTCAGCTCCAGCATTAGAGCCACTTGGGGACTGAAACGCCAGATGGAAGATCTTTTTCTCTGTCTCTCCCTCTCTCTTGTAAATCTGACTTTCCAATAAAATACATTTAAAAAAAATAAAATAATCTTACTTTTATTAAATTCTGTCACCTGCAGGTCTACAAGTTGACATTACTAAAGCCATTGATTGCCTAGTTCTCTTTTTGTGTCCCTCGTGCCACTCCCTCTGACAAGCTTCCAGTCCCTGTACTAAGCTTCTGCCATGGCCTCCACAGCCAAGGATCCCAGGTCACCGCTCTCGGCCCTCTGTGATCCCGTGATGTGGCCACACAATTTTCTGCTCATCCTTTCTCTCACTCAAATTTTTAGCAATATCCAGCATTAGGGAGACACCAGCTGTGACTTTGAACTAAGTCATAAGACTGTCCATAGAGCCCATTGCACAGATTTTTTGTTTCTTCTTGCCGTAACCTGCTGGCAGTTAAGCTTTGGTGGGAACTGATGGAACTCATGGGATATCAAATCAATATGATTTTCCCAGTGGGACAAGTGCAGTGTGTTGAGCCAGAAATGAATTCTCCTCTGGCTTAGTGCATGCACAGCCCACACACGTTCACCAACACCAGGTGCTTGCCGCAGATATCAAAATGATCTTCAGTGAAGCACTGGTGGGGGTCTGGGCCGTGAAATTCACCCCATTCCCACACACATCCAATAGAGCTCCAGTATGTTACTTTTGCTTGTGATCAGACTCGTAAAGAACAGTGAACCCACAGTTCTATGGCTGGATTCACCTTCTGCATTTTCTGTGATTTGGGGATATAGAAAAGGAAGAGAAGAAGAAAAGCTAAAGAAATCATGAGAAAAGAAGAAATATAAAGAATAGAAAAAGGATCAGAAAAGTATACAGGACAATTGGGAGAAAAGCAAAGGGTACTAGGAACGAGGAGGAGGGAGACCAGGAACAGATGAATGAAACGGTGAATCCTGCCACCGTGCCCCCCTGGTGTCTTTAAGAAGAATAGTATCCTTTTCTGAGAAAAGGAAGCCAGAGGCCAGTTTGATATCTCATTGCGGCTGAGATTTGAAGAGAGGCACCTTTATAAGATGAAATGAAGATATAGATCACTTGTAATATTTCCTCTGGCTCTAAAACATTAATAATTCTACATTATTAATCCAATTTACTTAAGTACTGTCCAGAACAATGAACACCAGAGATCATTTCAACATCTTTTACACAATTTGAGAAAAACTACCAGTAGAACTGACTTGTGGAGATCGATTTCCTGCATCAAACTGACTAGGCAAGGGAGTGCCCAGCCATTTGGACAGGTGTTATTCCAAGTGTGTCCGTGAACGTAGTTATTGTTAGATAACTTTTGCATCTCTGTCGATAGACTTTACTCAGCAATTGCCTTTCCTAATCAACCAGTTGAACGCCTAAAGAAAACCAAAGTCTGAACCTTTCAGAAAAGGTGAGGACTCTGCAGTTTGGCAGCTTGGGCTGGGAAGCAGTCTTCTGCCGCCTTCAGAATCCACATGAACATACATTCTTGAGTCTTGAGCCTCCAGTTAGAACTTATAAAATCTCAGGATCTAATCCGCAAAACTCTACCTGTCAGCTTTCCAGGCTCCTGGGTAGTTTCTAACTAAATTACTGAAACTGAAGATACCCAGCAAGTACACTCCTGTCTTACGAACTGACTGCTAAACTGAAAAGATGAACTATTTTTTTTCCAATGAATGCAATGCAAATTATTGATATTCCTAATGGAAATATTTTTAAGACTTCTTTCAGAATTTCAAAACGTTCCATTCCTGACTTTCAGTATATCCTTGGAAAGAGAATGTAGTTTTTTTTATCTGGTATTCTTTATTCCAAACATATTAATGTTGTTCTATTGCAGGAGCTGTCAAGGAGAAAGTGACATACAACATGCATGTGCCATGAAGAAGAGAAAGGATTATTTTTAAGTAGTGATAAACTGATTCCCAAGTACTTTTCAGTGGTTTGTGAAAGGCCTTGACTTTAACATTGAAATGTAGCAGAATTATTATTTCTGATTACATGCTTTCCTCACTATTTAACAGGGTTTAAATTGGATCATTGAACTAAAATACCCATTTTTAAAAATAGTTCACACAAAAATAAAAAGATTAAATACGTCATGCTTTCAACTGTGATCTTCAGAAACAGCCAAATGGTATTAAAGCTTGTTCTTCATCTTCCTTTTGTTCTAAATGACCTCTATTAGGATTATTATTGTCAATACTTGAATTAACTGAAGAAGCAATTAATTCTGTTCTTATTTAATAAGGATAAACTAAATCCTCAGAAATTTTTAATCCTAAAATCTTACATAACAGTTACATAAGTCTTTATTCACTAAGAAGAGCATTTTCAGCTGTGAATTTCAGTGTAATTTTTTGTACGAGCTATATTCGGGACCGGTGTGATAGCCTAGTGTCTAAATCCTTGCCTTACCTGTGCTAGGGTCCCATAAGGGCTCCACATCATGTCCCAGCTTCTCCACTTCCCATCCAGCTCCCTGCTTGTAGACTAGGAAAACAGTAGGGGATGGCCCAAGGCCTTGGGACCCTGAACTGCAAGTGAAACCTGGAAGAAGCTCCTAACTACTGGCTTCGGATCAGCTCAGTTCAGCCATTGAGGCCACTGGGGAGTGAACCAGCACATGGAAAATCTTTCTCTCTGTCTCCTTCACATTGTATATCTACCTTTCCAATAAAAATAAATAAAACTTTAAAAATGACCAAATAAACAAGCAAGGAGTTCCTATTTTGGTTTAGAAATATGATGATAGTAGTGTTGAATGCATCCACTTTTAAAAAATGTTTTGTTCCTAATGCCAAAGTAACAGCTGAGGGATCTAAGAGATTATTCAAGGACTTCAATTCATAAGTGATGAGAACTAAAACTCTGTAAGTAGTTACTAAGTGTTTCACACTGCAGTGGTGGTGGGACTATGAAAAGAAAAATAAATAAATAAAATAAATAAATAAATAAGTTGGGTTACTGCCACCCATGTGGGAGATCTGGGTTGTGTGCCTAGTCCCTGGATTAGACACAGCCAGTAGGTATTTTGAGCATTTATAACCCAAATCAGCCAATGTAAGCTCTCTGTTTCTCTGTTTTAATCTCTTTCTTTGTACCTGAATTGAAAGAGAGAAAAGAAGAAAGAGAAATAAAAGAAGAGGCACTATTACAAAAGAGAGAGAGAGAACAAGGGAAGTAAGGAGTATTCAATAGTCCTTTCAGAAAATAGACACAAATGAATACAGTAATCAACAATAGGCCTGCAGAACTATGGCTGACTATGCAATTTGAGACCTAGATTTCTCTAGAAGGTGGTGATAAGGATGGATGGCATCTACTGGAATCTGAGGATCCCAGATTTGGTGGTGGATAGTATATGTGTCACCTAGAGGTCTGAGCATATAGCTATTATTGGCCCAATTCCTAGTCAATTGCATTACTGTGAAAGTCAGCAAGCAATGAAACAGTGCCTGAGGATTTTATAATAAATCAGTTTACCAGCTATCAAGTTCTCCTGATTTAGTGACCATGAGCCAAATAAGCAAAAAACACACATCACAGAATGCTAATGTAAATTCACAGTAGAATTTAAAGGTGCTGTGGTGGATACATAAACGGATTTGAATCAAAGTGCAAGCTTAGGGTTTTGAGGCTGTGATTAATGTTTCCCTTACATAAAGAGAACAAGTAATCAAATAACTGCTTGATAATATTATATATATATACTGTATTATAAGTGACCCCAAAACATAAAGAGATAATGATTTTTAAGGTTGAAATCAGAGGTAATTAATGAAGACAAAAACCTGGCACAACTTATACAACTAAGCATCGCAACATTTGGAGACAGATAAAACCTACATGACTTTAAGAATGCCAGTAATCCTTTCTTATTAGCATATGAATATCATTTGTTTTATCTAGTCATATATACAGCAAAAATGGGTTGCTGTTGTGGTACCATGGGTTAAGTTGCTCCTTACCATGCCAGGATCTCATATCTGATCAGCAGCTAGAATCCTAATTGCTCTGTGTCTGCTCCAACTTTTGCTAATGCTTCTGGGAAAGCAGCAGAAAACGACCAAATTACTTGGATCCCTGCCACACACATGGAAGACACAGATGTCATACCAAGCTTCTCGCTTCAGTGTGGCCTTGCCCTAGCTGTTACAGCCATTTCATGAGTGAACCAACAGATGAAGGATTGTCTCAATTTCTCTCTCTCTCTCTTTCTCTTTCAAATACAATATATATATTTAAGGAACCTTAAAATCATTATTTCTGTATTTTGAAATGATAAATTTGGAAATCCTTTCAACTGAATGTTAATATAGTCGCTGCAATACCAATCCACAGTAGCGAAGGTGAACCTACTAGGGATAAGATGCAAGGATTAATACTAGAACAGTGTTAGATTTCACAATCTATACTGATTTTTATCAGTATAGGGGAACAGTTCTCAGAATAATTTGCTACAACCAAAAGACCCTGGGATTATCATTAGACATGAGTATAGCTTTTATTTTGTTTTGTTTTGTTTAACAAACTTATTGATGAGTTTTATTCTTCACCTTTTGTATTATTTTCTTCTTTAGAAGGTTCTTTCTGACTTGGATTTCTTGTGATACACCACTCTTATGCATTTCCAAAAGGGGATAAATTTTTGTGTGGAAGAAATTGGTTGACACATTTCTAAGGTAAAGGCAACTATTTTGCAAGTGTCATCTCACTGTTAGGGATGGGAATCTTGATTATAGGAGTGTGCAAATCTGGGAAACACCTAAGTAGCAGCAAATGGCATGGACCGCTATCTTGTTCAAAATACAAAATAATTTCCAACATAATTAAAGTCCCAGGAGTATACCACATCTTTCTAGTCTTACCTCCCTCCATCCCACCCTATGTGTGGGATGTACTTTCTTAAATTTTATATTTTATCTCTCCTTGTTTTTCTCTGAAGTTTCACTGAAGATATGCTCCCAACAATATGATATTGAGCTTTATTTGTTAACAAACACAGGCTCCAAGAGCCCCTCTAGCCTTGTTTAAGCCAGTTTCAGCATGTTTGACCATTAGAATGTCTTCAATGGAGCATCCTTCATGGTCTGAGGTACCCGTACACTAACAAAGTCCCCATGGAATCATCTGGGTCTCAGATTTGAGCGGAATCACTAAGAAGGAGGGGCAGCCTGGCAGAGTGAGGCCAGATCATAGAAGGGCCTAAAGGGTCCAAAGGGAGATTCGACTTTACATTGATGCTGTCAGGGCCGTCTAGCCTGTGCTACACAGATGACAGAATCAGACTCATGCTTCCAGAGAAATCTTGTTGACTCCAGAGTATGAGCTAAGGCAGAGTAGGCAGTTGTATTATAAACAAGGAAGGAAGCGTTTTAGGCAGCCTCAGCAAACTCGGCGAAAAGAAGGACACTTAGGAGACAACCTCAAGAGTTTTAGCTGAGGTAATCAAAAAACATCTGTGGCACCTTTAGACACAAAACAAAAACGGCCTTCTCTTTGCTGCTCATGTCCACACTAGCAGACAGCACGTGTTAGATGTACTTATGTTCCTGCAGTCAACAAGGCCAACAGGGCCCAGTTCCTAGCTTGAGTCCCCAGGAAGAGTCCTTAGAGAGAGAGACATTTTTGAAGTCAAGAATTGAGAGAGCTGTCTTTCTTGTGCTATCTGCTTTGAAATAAATAAATTCATTTTGGAAAGAAAAAGCAAAAACATTATTAAATATAATTGACTTTTTTTTAAAGAAAAGAAGAGTGTATTTAGTTTTGACCATAGAATCTAATGTCAGTACACATTCATTTGGAAATTTTTAACATCCATTACAAACTTTTAACATCTGTTACAAGACAAGCAATAGAAGGCTGGGAATAAAATCATAAAAAAACGCAATGTGGGGCCCAGCACAGTAGCCTAATAGCTGAAGTCCCTGCCTTGCGTGCACCAGGATTGCATATGGACGCTGGTTCGTGCCCCAGTGGCCCTGCTTCCAATCCAGCTCCCTGCTTGTGGCCTGGGAAAGTGGTAGAGGATGGCTCAAAACGTTGGGACCCTGTACCTGCATTGGAAACCCAAGAAAGACTCCTTGTTCCTGGCTTCAAATTTGCTCAGCACCAGCTGCAGCGGCAACTTGGGGAGTGAATCATCAGATGGAAGATATTTCTTTCTGTCTTTCCTCCTCTCTGTATATCTCACTTTCCAATAAAAATAAAATAAACCTAAAAATAAAAGAAAAGAAAGGAAAAGAAAACAAGCAAACAAACAAAAAGGCAATGTGCCTTTGACAGAGTAAATGAATAAGAGGTTAGACTGATCGTAAATGATTTTAGTATGCTCAAGTTTAAACATCATCCCAGAAATAAATATTTTAACAAATGGTTGATAAAGAGGTTGGTACTAAATAAGATAACCTTCCCAGGCTTGCTTGGTGGCTTATCAGGCTAAGTGTTTCTAGTCCCAGCTGCTCCACTTCCCATCCAGCTTCCTACTTGTGGCCTGGAAAAGCAGCAGAGGATAGAGTATCGCTCACATGGGAAATTCAAAAGAAGCTCCTGGCTCCTGGATTCAGATCGTTTCAGCTATAGTCACTGTGGCCACTTGGGAAGTGTGCCAGCAGATGGAAGACCTCTCTCTCTCCTTCTCTTTGTAAATGAAACTTTCAAATAAATACATATAATCCTTTTTTAAAAAACATAATTTTTCAGGGATACACAGAAATGTTATGTCAAGCAATAAAAATAGGTCAATGTCATAAGCATGAATGTCTGCAAGGCACAGCAGGAGTAAATATCTGTGTAATTTGGAACAAATGCATAATTAGAAGAAAAAATGAAGTCTTGAATTTTTATTTCAGTCTTTGAAGATAACCATTTAATAATAGGATTATTACCAAGAAATAACAGCACAAGGCCCAAACATAGGTGCTTAAAACTCTGAACCCTTTCTGATAAGATGAAGGTAATATGATTAAATAAGCCACCTTATTGGAACATTAATTGTGGCAAAGCTACTAATATGGGAGGCTAGTAAGGGAAGTGGAGTGAAGGGTGTGTAAGAACTTTTTGTATTACTATCCACAGCTTTTTCTTTAAAACTATTCTCAGATAAGGTTTTTTTTTTTAAGTTGGAGCCCAAGTAAAATGGGAAATGTTAACTTATATCACATAACAGATATAAATAGGTAGATACACAGATAAAAATAGAAGGCAATCAACAAGACACAGATAAGACATATACTTATATAATTGTACATATGAACACCATAATTATACTGCAAGCCAGCCTTGCATGTAAGTGAATATCAACCCAAAACACACATGCATACATCCTTTCCCTGTGAAATCCTGCCATGCCCTGCCCTTTACTTCACAATGCATTAACACCATGAGTTTCATTTTTCATGTATATTCTTTAGAATTTAAAAAAGGTGTGTTACAATGAAGATTTTTTTAATTCAAAAAAAACGAAAGAAAGAAAATAGAGTTTCAGGCAAAGTAGCATCATGGGGTGGGAGAGGAAATGTCAGAGCTGCAAAAACAAGGCAACAGAGGAACTTACTGCATCTGCATTTGGAACAAGCACTGGAGCGGAGTGGGGACGCAGAAGGCAGAATCCGCAGGGATTTATCTTCAAGGTGAAGACGCCTGGGCCATGACTGGACAAAAATATGAACGACCCCTTTGCCAATGTCTGGTTTTCCCTGTATTTAGATGGCACCACAGAAATGTGGTATATCTTTCTAGTCAATAGCTAAAATTTTAACTATTACCAGACATCTTTCTATGATTTTTAACGTGATTCACAGCCATGACATGAATCTATCTTGTTTAATTCTGACTCAGTACACATACTAAGTGTCAGGAGCTTAAGGAAGTAACCGTGACAGCATCTGAAATGTCGGCATACAACATCAGAGTGCCTGAGCTCAGGTCATGGCTTCATTCCTGCTGATGTATGCCCTGGGAGACAGCAAAACTTAAGTCAACGTTTGAGCCTCTGTCAAGAACCTGGAAGATTTGGATTGAGCCCTGTGCTGGGAGCTGTGGCCTGGACCAACTAGGCCATTTAGGCTATTTTGGGTATGTAGAGAATGTGCCAGAGAATGAAAAAGATCTCTCTGCCTCCTGTGTATCTGTCTCTCTTTCCTCTCTTTCTCTCTCTCTCTCTTTTCCCTCCTTCTCTCTCTCTCCCTAGCTCTCCCTCTTTATCCTTCAGTCCCTCTAACTCCTCCTCCAAACCTATCTATGCCTTTAAAATAAAAATCATTTAAAAATTTTTAAATCACATTCTCATCCCTCAAAAATAAATGTGCAAAACCTGTAATCAAATAAAAACTTCTACACCTGCCACTTCTGACTACTTCCAGGTTTCAATCCTCACTTTAACCATCTGATGCAATTCTAACTTTGATTCTACAACTGGATTCTTTTTATTTCAGTTGACAGTATGAATATAAAGCAGCAATGCCGGGCAACATTTTGGGTATAGCATCGTAGCCAGATGGAGCAAGTTTTAGCTCATCCACACCTGTTGTTGAATTTTCAGAAATTTTGTAAGCCAATAAGAAAACATAGGCACTATTGAAAATAGGCAATATAAATTTATAATTAAATAGGTTTTATTTGAAACAATAGGAAGAACTCAAAGAGCTTATGATGCCTTCGCTGCTTTATACATTTACTATCCTTTATTCAATCTGAGATGTTTTATAGCCATCATTTTCTGTATGGTGGAAGCATTCATAATGAAACACTACATGCTGCCTGTTTCTAACAGTCCACTCTCAGTGATACCATATTGCTAGCTGAGAGGATCTGCACCACAGAAATTGGCAAATGCTGCAAATCATGGCTTGCTTTATTGTTTTGTTGACTGCCTAGTTCTGAAAAACCAATAGAGAATATGTAGCAGGCAGAATGAGAAAGGAAGAGAGTAGCCTGGAACGTGATGGAGACCTAGGCAGGTGTGACAGTGTATGGTACCTCCTCAGGCCAAATGCAGAACAATAGTGGAAAAGGAATTCATAGTAAGGCCTCACATGGAGGATGACAGGATTTAAATTTTACAAAATATTTACAAAAAAAATCTCTATTTCATAGCTCTATAGGGGCACATGAGGGAAAGTGCAGTAGCTACTGCAGTCATAAGCATGGCTTGGGAAGTAGAACGAGCATCACTGTAAAGAAGAAAGCTGTTGGACAGGGGGTTAATTCTGGAGCACAAAGGCATTTCCAAAAGTTCATGAGGAAAATGGAAGTAAAAGATACATTTATTTCCATGCAAAAATATTTTAAACTCATAGTAACTGTTTTAAATTACGTATTGTTCATGAACCTTATAGAGAGCCTTTGTACAGCTGACAGCTTTTGCACAACATTACAGGTAAACAGCCTAATAAACATGCAGCATAGAATCACTTCATTATAACCTTCAAATGCTACTGAACAAAGCATTATGATAAAATAATCAATAGCCCTTACATAGGTACAAAGCTTTATTTTTTAAGATTTATTTTTATTATTTTTTTTATTGGAAAGGCGGATATACAGAGAGGAGAGACAGAGAGGAAGATCTTCCGTCCGATGATTCACTCCCCAAGTGAGCACAACGGCTGATGCTATGCCAATCCGAAGCCAGGAGCCTCTTCCGGGTCTCCCACGGGGGTGCAGGGTCCCAAAGCTTTGGGCCGTCCTCCATTGCTTTCCCAGGCCACAGGCAGGGAGCTGTAAGGGAAGCGGGGCTGCTGGGATAGAACTGACGCCCATGTGGGATCCCAGGCGTGCAAGGTGAGGATCTTAACCACTTGTGCCACCGTGCTGGGCCCAGTACAAAGCTTTTAACACTGATTTCCATTTCTTCAATAAGGAGTTAAATATAAAAACAATCACCCAGGACAAGTTTCACTTGTCCACTCAGAGTGGGATCTGAGGATCGGAGAATCCTACCATGGTCCGTCACCTCCACATAACCGTATATCCGCCCACATTCACCCTAATGTTTCAAATTACTGCGTCCTTACCAACTTTTAAAAACTTTATTACCTAAGCAAAGCCCTTCCTGACCAACACAAGGTTTCCCCTTGTGATGTTAGTGTGAGGACCTAAATCAGTCTTGTAGCAGCGGTTACAATTTGTAATTACTTGTTTCTTTAATGTGTTTATTTATATGGCCTTTTTTCCCACACTAAGGCACTGACCTTCTTAGTCAACAATTCATTCAGTGTTTAGGACAATTATTTGGTATATTATAGACATTTTGTGACTGTTAGCTTTCTTTAGGCGATCACCATTATTGATTGAATACTTCTCATTTGTCGGACACTGTTCTGAGTTCTTTGTACGGATGTACTTAATGTTTACATCCTTATGGAAAGTACCACAATCATCACTCCCATGTCAGAGTTGAGGAAAGTGAGACATAGAGGTCAAATTATGTACCCAAAATTGCAACACTAGTAAGAACCTTGATCAGTTTTATGCCACACCAATAGAACTTAATCACTGCTTTTTAATCCCCTGTGATAAGTAAAGAATTGTTTCTGAAGCAATTATTTTGGCTTAAGACAGGATCAGCCTAGGGTTTGAGAAAACAACAAGCCTAACTCCCACAGTACTTAAGAATCTTATAAGGTCCTATAACATTCTACATACTCTTTGATCCCCACATTTTTTTGACCCACATGCACTCTGTCTTCTACCCACACATTCATCCTCTTTGATGTGACCTGGTATTCCCTCCATCCACCCACTTGTAATGGATGATATGTTATATTTGAATTGGTAATGTGCTCATTTTAAAACACCCACTAACTGGGCAGAGAACTAGTCTCATCAGGTCTCTATTAAACGTTTTCTAGTAAATTGGCTTCTTACCTACTTTTCTAGATGCTGCAAAGAATCTGGTTCTGAGGATATTAAGTGAAAAGAACTATATTCATGAGTGGAAGCATGGTGCAAGAAATGCTTAATGGTAACTGTTGAAAGAATCCTATTTGGTGGTGGTCTGCCACCTCCACACAGATGACCAGGCATCCACCCACATTCATCAACTGAAGAGTGATATATCTCAGAATGTTGGCTGCCATGAGACAGACACCTTCAGAGGAATCACTGATGGGGCTGCTGAGGAGAAAACGGAAGCAGAATGTAGCAGAGAAACAGAAGTGAGGGCGGACCGCTGCCAGAGCTGGCAGAGAGCAGCACAGCAGCAGAGCCTCAGTCTGCTCTGCTCTGGATTGAACAGAAGCTCTGTCCAGGGCAGTGCAGCCTTTCTTCAAGCCTTAGACCTCTGGTAAATGGAAGCTAAAGTTCTAAATTCTATATTCTGGCTTTTGAAGCACTGGATTCAGATTATTGTTTTTGTTAATTTCTTCAGCTTTTTCCCAAGTGTTGTCTAGATAGGCTTAGCTCACCTGCCTGCCACCCTAGAGACCATTCCCTAGATACCAGAAAAATCATCTTTAAGTTGTCTCAGCTTTTTATAGAAAAACTATTCAAATATTCAAAAAACCAATCACTATATTTACAGAATATCCATGACATTACTATGGAGTCACTACATTTTTTTAAGTCCAAGTTTTTGGATAAATGACCAAATTATTTGGTTGTTCTGATTTAATGCACATACAGGCAAATAATATCACTAAATCATCCTATAATTTTCTGCAAATTTAATTATCTTTGTATCTTCAACTTGTAGCTTAGAAATTTTCTGGACCTGGTGGCGTAGCCTAGCGGCTAAAGTCCTCGCCTTAAACGCGCCAGAATCCCATGTGGGTGCCAGTTCTGGTCCCGGCAGCCCCACTTCCCATCCAGCTCCCTGCTTGTGGCCTGGGAAAGCAGTCGAGGATGATCAAAAGCTTTGGGACCCTGCACCCACATGGGAGACCTGGAAGAGGCTCCTGGTTCCCAGCCTCGGATCGTCAAAGTACCAGCCGTTGCGCTCACTTGGGGAGTGAATCATCAGACGGAAGATCTTCCTCTCTCTCCTTCTCTCTGTATATCTGACTTTATAACATAAATAACATCTAAAAAAAACATAAATAAATCTAAAAAAAAAGAAATTATTTTCTGATGTCTATGGTTTTTCCTTGTTTTCCAATGAAACATTATACACTAAAGTCTCCACATATGAACAAAGAATTTATGTGATACAGTTTCTTCTTAGAAACTTTGATCCGAAATGCCAAATATTGAGCTATACATACATAGGCAGATACATATATATATATATACACACACACACACACACACACAAGTGTATGCATTTAAGTAGACTGCATATATGTATATGCATTATATGTATTCATATTTATTTACTTGACATGGTAGAAATACAGCATCTAATATTATTAGTCATATTTTGGACATACATATTTACTATCAAGTCAGTTGTATGATTTGGGTTACTTTTCAAATTTTTGTTAAATTGATGAATGTAACATGCAGATAATTAAAATATTTGTTGCAATCAAAATATAATGCCTCTATCCCTTCTCTTTGATTAGATTAGCTTAAAAGGGTTTGGTTTTAAGTAGAACACATCAGTCATTATCCACTAAGTATCTGTTTATCTTCGAGTTATTTGCAAATTGATTGTATCAGGGCTTCTGCCAGCATTTTTCTAAGTACCCTAGTGAAGTTTGCTTGTCTTTTCAGCTTGTTATATGAAGCGTGACTTCATTTAGTTCTCTACTGGTGACAGATTTCCTTGTTAAAACCTCAAGATAAAACCTTCAGGGATTGTGGCATGTGAATGAAAAGAATGCATTAAAAACGTGGTTGGTAGAGTTGTTCCTATTATTAGGGTTCATACTATGATTTTCTGGATACCATGAATGCTTACAATATCAATGCCATTATGAATTATGTATTTAATAACAGACTTAGCAAGCAAGTTTGTGAAAATTCCCCAGTTTATTGGTTTTTATGACCTGTAAACATGGTGGTCTCTTTATTTCTTTTAAGTGACAATAAGCTAGGACTGAGCAATTGAAAATTACTGAAAATTATAGAGTTTTTCCTTTTATGTATAAGTTAAATAATATGCAACTCACATCAATGTCACTTCATGAACTTGAGTGATTATAATAATATGCTATCCTCCAGTGAAGGATAACCATTGCATTTTTTTTAAAAATGAGTTAATTTTACATGTGACCTAACTGCTTGGAACTGATGTTCCTTGTCAATGAGCTTGCTTATCTCACCAATTTGTAGTAAGCTTAAAGCAACAGTTAAGTACATTACATTTGACACAGTAACATAACTGAACATTAAGGCCCAAAGATTTATAGATTTTCTAAAGACAAGTGAAAATCCTACCTAACCCATGTTAGGGTAAATAGTTTCACTAGAACAGGGTCAATGCAATGATAACTAAATCACTATTGCATACATTAAGGATTATTCATTTTCAGTTTAATGAAGTTCAGTCAACATTATACTATTGGCATTACCAAATAAGATGAATAGTGATGGTATTCTGAGACAGGTAAACACTATTCAGATCACAGGAACAAAATAATGGAATTCACACATTAATGTCATTACCACATGCCCTTTCTGTTTAGAGTAACTAGAGTAACTTACAGCCAAGAGTTATGCAACCTTAAATTTGCTCATTTTTCCCATTAATATAGCAATATATAATAAAGACATAAGGTACATGAAGTCAGAACTCTTGAACATATCATTGCTAATGTAAAAGCTCTTCCAAAAGCTCATAGAAATTGTATACAAAAAAAAGTTTTTCTTTTTTCAGCAACAAAATAGATTTGAGTACCCTTGTTTACCTCTCACAATACATAGCATATCATCAAAAGATTTTCCGAATGAGTAAGTAAGAGTGAATTTTGAATTTTGCAAATCCATGAATCATCAACCAACCTGCAGAGTGAGCTGTAACACTGTGCTGGCTAAGAATTAAAACACAGCTCAGCTCCCTGCTGTTCAACTCTGATGATGCTAAACGCTTCTCGCAATGTCAGTATATCATTTCTTGCCTTACTAAGCACAGTCTAGAGAATATAACTGCATCTTTCAATGACATGATGGATCATTGAAGTCTCGAGATTATCATGCTAAACCCAGTTTTACCTTTCAACCACAGACAGAGATGTAGAAAGAGTAAACCTTCAGCTGAAGTATGGCCTTGAAATAGAAATGCAAGATTTCCTTTGAACGACTAAATGTCCATTATTGATTAATGTTTTTCCTAAATTTTTTTCCCCTACAATCCAGATGGAAGAAACTAGCAACACCTTCTAGACATCTGCTCAATGGGATCTGGATCATCTCTAGTATAATGACAATTCTATCATCAATAAATAATCCTTTCATCCCAGAATCTCTGTATGAGCACCCATTACACACATTAAAAACACATGTTCTACACAACAAATAGAGTTGAGAAATAAACTCACAGATTTTTAAACTAGAACTCAATATTTTATAAAATTTTTGATATAAAGGTATACAATTTATATATTCTCTATAAGAATATATAATTATGAGAACCTGCAGATCACTAGAAGTGATTTCTCTGATTAGAAAGACCCCCCAAAGAAGCCCCATGTGAGACAAGTCTCAAGAACACATAGGAGTTCATCAGGATCAAGACCAACTTAATGTTAAACCTCACATTTCTATGTGAACTGGACTTTGAACCTGGGCTCCTGGAGAAGAATTTTTTTTTTTTTGTCTAACAGCCGGGATGCCTTCAGCTGCACGTGTACAGATGTCTCAGAAAGTGGCTTGAATCAGGCAGGACTTCATCTTAGGAACTAAAGAAAGCCATCCCAGGGCAATTTGGTCATAAGGCTATGTCAGCCAGGCTTTTTCTATCATCTTACTCTTTGATCCTCAGTATGTGGTTTCTACCCTCAGGTTCATCACTCTGGGGTCACAAGCTAAGTTTTCAAACCTCTTGGTGTTAGCACACAACAAAAATAGTAAGACAGATAAGCAAATGAGAAAGTTCTCTTTGAATATATATTTTTAGTTTTGGTTTCTATTTCCCCAACTTTATTAAGTTATAACTAACAGACAAAATAGGATATATATTTATATGGCATTTTGAGATATAGATAGATATACATATATTAAATCAAGCTATATAAAATATTCATCCTCTCAATACTTATTTTCTGTTGTGATAATATTTAAGACCCATTCACTATGCAAGTATCAAGTAGACAATAATGGATTATTAACTGTATTCCCCATGGGAACTGAATCTTTGTTGCCTTCAACCAGTCTGCTCTCCCCCAATTCTGTCCCTATTTGATTTTTTTAGAAGGGAAAAATGTTTCACAAAAATTATGCAGATAACTTCCCCTCATCTCTTATGAGCCAGAGTTTGTCATAGAACCGTTACCAGTTTCAAGGGAAATTAGAAAAGAAAGTACTATTTTTAACCTCAACTGCATGAAGGGGTTTTACTAGGTGAAAAGGGAAAGGAGAAAAACTCTTGGGTAGGTAACTCACAGTGTGCAAAGTCTTCAGAGGTTAGAGATGAATTAACAATTGTGGTCTACAGGATCAAATATTTTGACAAATGCCATAGGCTTTTTTTTTATCCTTCCCTGCTAAAATTATATTTGTTTTTTTATTCAGTGTCAACATTTTATTTCCCTTTTCCTTTTCTCAAGAGTAGCATACTTGTACTAAGCATTCTGGTTTGATTTCATTAAAGCTCTTATTGAGGGTAAAGGTTTGGTGTAACAGAAAAACTGCTGCCTAGGATGTCCATATCTTTTACTAGAGCACCTGGCTTGAGTCCTGGTAACTTAATTTCTGACCCAACACCCAGCTTAAAGGCACCCTGGAAGGCAACATATACCTGTGAATCATGTACTTGAGCCCTTGACCTGCACTTGGGTGAACCAGATGGAGTTCTGGTTTGGCTCAGTCCCAGCTGTATCACGCATTTGACGAGTGAACCAGCAGATAGATGATTTTTCTTCCTCTTTCTCTCTCTCTCTCTTTCTCTCGTCTGTCTTTTAAATAAAATAAAAATAATTTTTTCCTAAAGACACCTGCTAAATACATATTAATTATTTATTCATGTTGATTTCCTCCGGGGTAAATAGAAGCAAGCTGAGGTCTAAGCTGAGCAGAGTTAGTAAATAATTAAATAATGAAATTCAGAATCAATCTATAATCTCCTGAAAGATCAAATAGTGCCCTTTGAAGGCTCAAAATTTCATGTTCCTAAATCATAGTATTAGAGTATGATGTGATAGTAGAATGTGAAACACAGTTTGATACTATTTCTTAATTTAATAGTTAACCCTGGCACATTACAAATTGACTATAGCCCAAGATAGACAAATCAACCTTGCAGGGATTGTTCACAACAGTTCAAAGGAAGCTCCGTTCAATAGGGCACTTTTTGTTCCAGCATCTCTGCATCTCTGTAGCATGCGCAGTCCCCGAGAAAAAAGCAAAATGGTTGATTGTCACTCTCAGAAGTACAGAAGCTCGTACTGCGACCTAGGAGGAGAGCAACAGTGCGCACGAAAGGTAATCTTCACAAGGAAGAGCTTTATGTGCTTCAGACTCCTTTCCCTCCTTATTTTTCAGTTTGCACCTAATGGCATGAAATAATTAAATCACAGTACTTCAAAACAAACTGTAACAAAAGATGAGCCTCTAGAAACCCAAATTGCACATCATCCTTAACAGAAGAGACTGCACCTACCATATGAAAACCCTCTGAGTTGGAAGCTGGTTCAAGATCAATAGATTTAATATTCCACAGCAGCAGCCATGGTCACCATGGTGAGCAAGGTTCTGCTATAATTACAAGGTTAGCTGGAAGGATTACAGCGAAACTCTCTATGAACAGAAGGGAGCTGGTCCCTAACACAGCTCATCTCAAGTATATTCCTGGCAGTCAGAGACAATTCAAAACATGTGGGCTTTGAAGATAGAGCAGAAACTAGAGTAAATGGGTCATTTCATTCTGGGGTTTTCAAGCACTGCTCTTCTAACTCAGACTAGGTTCCTGGAGCTCCCAGTGTCTGTAACTGTTACCCAGATTACGGCTATATGTTTATTTGATCTTATTTCACAATATGAAGAATTAGATATTAGGTAAGTAATAATAGAATCTCTGGAAAGCAAGCACACTTTGGTTAAGTCAAAATCCAATCAAGCAGGGTCCTGTGGCATGTAACTAAAAACTTAAGAGGTCAAGGACAGAGCTGGCCTGAAATTCTAGCATGTATTTTTAAAAGGAATGAGCCAGAAGAGATGGTAGCATGCTATAGTCCTGGGTAGCAGCTTCTTTAGTTTCTTTTGATCAGGGAAATTATTGTGTAGCTGTTTGGTGAAAAATGTCTTTGAGGATATACTGTTGAAATTTCTGACTGAGTCATATGCAACTGAAATCAGACCTTACAAAATAGCTTCAGACTGGTAACAAACCCCAGAAAAATAGTGCAAATAGTTGATGTGGCAATTTAAATTGATCTTTCCATTTGAAACAATACTAACTTCATATGCAATTGTCTGAAATAATATAAAGGGATTTAAGTTCCCTTTATGCAGCTGCCCCACCCCCCACATTAACATCTTGTATACTATAGAACACCACTACAACCGGAATTTTAATAGTCAGATTGATTCTTTAACGCTGTTAATATTTGCCTAGTTTGTGTATGTGTGTGAGCATGTGCCTGTGTAGTTTAAAGAAATGTTACAGACATGGAGATATTAATGCAGTTAACACACACAATAATTCCAATGCCTCAAAAATCTACCAGAAGTCCTGGATGTAGTGACCACATATGACTTCCTGCAACATAATGCTTTCAAAAGACCTGCTTGTCCCCATCATCTTTAGGGCTGTGATTCATCCTTTCAACCAAGGTTGTATTCCAAGGTAACCAATTTTGGTGAACAAACTTGGGTCCACAAAATAGAAAAGAGGGTGGGGATGGGAAAAATTCTCTTTTTAAGTAATTTTTTTATTTGCATAGTGTTCCACATTAAGGCTTTTTTTGCTTTAGGTTCTTTGATAGAGCTTATAATCTTTAAAAGTGCTCATTTAATTTTCATAATAAAGATGAAACATCTTGTTAATTTTCTTTAACAGTGATCTTCAGTGCCAGTACCACAAACATTTATCTATAGCTTTCTGATTTATCTATGGCTTTCTGATTAGCACTAACTTCTTCTCATTTATATGCCCCTGCATGTCTGCATGTACACAGGTATATACACTCACCTCTCCACTCAGAAGGGTCAAATACAGGGAGGCACTCACAATCACACTCCCATGGCCTTGATTTAAAAAATGTGTTGTTTATGGGCCTGGTGCAGGAGCCTAGCCACTAAAGTCTTTGCCTTGCATGTGCAAGGATCCCATATTGGTGTTGGCTCATATCCTGGCGGTATTGCTTCTCATCCAGCTCTCTGCTTGTGGCCTGCGAAAGCAGTCAAAGATGGCCTGGCTCCTGGCTTCAGATCAGCTCAATTCTGGCCATTGTGGACACTTGGGGAGTGAATCAGCAGATACAAGATTTTCCTCTCTGCTTCTCGTTCTCTCTGGATATCTCACTTTTCAATTAAAAAAAAAAAAACCTTAAAAAATTTTAAAATAAAAATGTGCTGTTTAATATGGTAGCTATGAACATCATGCGGCCATTTAGATTTAATTTAATTTAAATAAATTTAGGGTGCAGTTCGCTCATTGCCACAGTCACAATTCTGAATTCAGTATCCACAGTGTAATTGGTGGTTACAGTATTGGGCAGCACAGATATGGAACACTCCCTCTAGCTCAGTGAGTGCTTCTAATGGACAGCATTGCCCAGAGAGAGTCACTGTGACTCACTGCTTTATCTCCTCTGACCCTTTCCCCTTTGACACATCATCACATCAACAAAGCACAGCAGTCCCTGTATCAGTAGGTGCCCCACATCCAAAATACGGAATTGTGTAAACGGCACTCATTAGGCTATTTTAAGCATAAGTATGTGAAAACCCACTACATCAGAACTCTGATATATTTCACGTACCAATAGTAATTCTATAATTATGCTACTAAAATGTCATGACATGTGCTTAATATGGTAAGAAGTGAAGTTGGCAGATGACATCCTGTATTCAAAGATGTCTGCATCCTCATTTCCAGACCCTAGAAATGTACTGAATTATGTTACAAAGGGGACAAAAGCAGCAGAAGGAAGAAAGGTTGCTAATCCACTTAGTCTGCTGGGTTTATCCAGATAAGTACAATGTAATCAAATGGTCCATTAGAAGTGAAGGAGGGGACAGTATAATGGTACAGCAGGATAAGGTGCTGCTTGGGAATGTCCAAAATCTACATCTGTGTCCCTGGGATTGAGTTTCACCTTTACTTCCAACCCAACTTCCTGCTAACATTCCCAGGAGATGGCAGATATTGGTCCATGTTCCTAGGTGGTCTGTCATTCAAGCCGGAGATCCACAGGGCGGTATTTCTGGCTGCAGGCCTGGCCTTGGCCCAACTCAATTGTGTATACTCGGAGTGAACCAGAAGATGGGAGATGTGTGTATGTGAGTGTGTTTTCTGTCACTATGCTTTGCAATTTAAATTGAAATTTAAATTAAAATAGGTTGAAGAAGGAAGGACAAAGAAAATCAGTGGTTGAGTGATTTTATGAGACGAGACTCCAGCTGGCTGTGAAGATAGAAGGGACAACGAGCCAAGGGAATGCAGAACATCTCTAGAAACCAAAAAGGCAGGCTAGAAGACTCTCTCCAAACACCTCTAAGAGGAAGCACAACTCTATCAGCACCTTGATACAAGCTTGTTCAATGTGAGTCTGGAATTCTTAGCTCCAGAGCTGTAGAGTAATAAATGTGGGACTTCTATAGGATAATAGAGGTGTTTAAACCTTTACACTTGTGATAAGTTACTTTTGCAACAACAGGATTCTAGCACAGAAGATTCCAAAATGTCAATAATATTGATTTCGTGTTTTAGTTCATTTTCTTTCTTTTTTTGAATTGTGAGGAAGCATTTTTAAAAAAAGAATTAGTGAAACTTTAACTCTCAGAAGTCAATTCTTTTTTTTTTTCTCTTTAGACTTTGAGGCTTCATAATTGGCCACTTGACCTAAAACATCCACCACAGCAGTAAGTAGGGAACCACAAGGAGAGGAGCAGACTCAGAGCAAAGTCTCCACACACAAAGCTGCTACCTCAAAGGAACTCTGGTATTCTCTGAACAGTGCATAAAATTAGCCAACCTATTCCGCTTCCCGAAAATGACAAAGAAATGATCGTCTTCAGCAACAGTACACAGGTGTGCACAACTTTATAACAGCAGTCATATAACTGTTCCATCATATCAAGTAACTAAAATACAATAGTTTCTCAGATGATATTTAATTTTCCATTTTGTCATTTTTCCAATCCTATTGTGCATCTTGAAAAGCAAGTGTTAAAATTAAAAACTAGGATTAATCCATTTAGGATGGAAACAATTTTTATAAAACCTTGTGTTTAAACACAGCCTAGGGTTCTCATGCCAAAATATTATCTCATACCAAAATATTATGATTGAATGAGAGCCAAGAAATTACTTAAAAGATTCCCAAACTGGACCCAGCACGATGGCCTAGTGGCTAGAACCCTCGCCTTGCATGCACCAGGATCCCATATGGGCACTGGTTCTAATCCCGGAGGCCTCACTTTCCATCCAGCTCCCTGGGAAAGCAGTGAAGGACAGCCCAAAGCCATGGGTTCCTGCACCTGCATGGGAGGCCTGGATGAAGCTCCTGGCTCCTTTGGCTTTGGTCAGCTCAGCTCCAGCTATTGAGTCCACTTAGGGAGTGAATCAACAGATGGAAGATTTTCCTCTCTGTCTCTCCTCTTCTTTGTATATCTGACTTTCCAATAAAAATAAATAAATCTTTTTTAAAAAGTTTCTAAAACTTCACCCCTTTATTCCTTTGGTTATACATCTGAAATTTCTACACAATTAACTTTTTTCTTTTGAGAATTTAATAGTCAATGTTAACACACAACATGAAACTAAGAAAAGCTGGAAAGACCAACAAATAAAATGAAAATGGAAAAAGAACTAGTAGATACAGATGAAATCGGGGAGTGGACACACTGATGTAAGCTGGCTTTCCACAGTGCAGAAATTAGAGGCAATTTCTCAGTCAGAGCTCCAGAAAAACAAACAAACAAAAACTATTTTTACTATATTTGTCAAGGACTCTCACAGACCCTGAAATCTTGAGTATTCAGACCCATGTACCCAACATCCTATAACACTCCACATCTCCCAAACTGAATGAAACCAAACTTACCCAAACTCAGACTTGCTCTTCTTGTATTCCGCTAGACATCTCCGATCAGAGTGAAAACTAGGTTATCCATGGAACTCTCACTCTTCTCTTCCACAGCTAAGCTACTTCTAGACCATTATTAGTTCATCACAATTTCTATGCATAAATTCCTTTCTATATCCATTTCTAAAATTTCCATTAATCTTGTTTGTTCTCATTATTAAGGAAAATTTATTCACTAACTGTTGAAGCAAAATGAGGAAGACTTTATTCAGCACCAACTCAATGGAGACACAGGCCACTATGAGTGGGTCTTCCTGCCAGGAAGAGATTAAGCTCCACTTTGAATGGGATGTGGGCAAGTAGAAGCTGATGGCTGAGAAGCTGGGTGGGATCAGCAGAGAGAAAGCTAGTAAAAGGAAATATCTGATGTAAGGGAGACATTCTTGCTAAACTAAAATTCTTCTTAAAGGAAAACCAGAGTAATCAGACACCACCACAGGATTTACATTTGGGAATGTGAGGGTGGCAAAGGATACAGAAACTTGATCAGAAATCCAGGATGAGCAATTCTTGCTAAGTTGATTTGGAGTGGTTCTTTGCTAAAACTCAGTTTAAAGGAAGAACACAGGTGAGCCTAAGGGCTGCTTTGGGAGTCTAAATTTTAGTCAAACAGAAAATCATCATCATCAAAATTCTAATAGGTTTCTCCCTACCAATCTAGTCAATGAGAATTTGTAACTACTGGATACGATTTTAATTCCTTCATTTAAAACTATTTCTGCTTGCTTGCAATATAACAATCATTATGGCAAGATGATTTGTACATACATACATATATATAAATGTAAAATCAAATGGGAAAAGAAACAGTAATATTATATAACAACAGTACAAGGAATTTAGTTACTATTGGTTGCATACCTTTTTTTAGTATAGGCATCATTCCAAGAGTTTTGCATATAGTGGGCCTTCAGAAAGTTTATGAAAAACATGTAAATAATGCATAGATGCTAATTTTTTTCTATTTGAAAGACACAGTGAGAGGTGATAACACAGAGAAAGTTATCTTCCATCTATTATTTATCGTCCCAAATTTCGTCAACAGCCAAGGCTGGGCCAACCTGAAGACAGGAGCTAGCAACTGCATATGAGTCTCTCCCACGTGGGTAGCAGGGACTCAAGTGCTTGGGCCATCATCTGTTGCCTCCCAGGTATATACAAAGAAATCTGTATTCAAAGCACAGAATAGGCAAGACTCAAATGGATGCTCTAACTTGGAATATGTGTCTCCAAGTTGTAGCCTAATCCATTGTATCATAATACTGCCTCTCAAAATTTTCTGTACCAAAAAAAAACTTATATTATGATCTCATTTTCCCACAAACTCTTAGATGTGTCCTCTTATTATTTCTTCTAATCTTAATAGCTCAGTGAGGTAGGAGTTATGCTCAATTTATAGATGACAAAACCAAGACGAAGAGAAGTCAACTAAGACATCATCACAACACACACCTGATATTCTTGAGGACAGAGGTTACGATTCAACTTTCTATTTTGTATTAATGCCACAATAAAATAATTCCAACAGGGAACCACATTATGGCCCATTAAGTTAAGCTGCTGCTTGCTGCATTTACATCCCATATCTAAATGAGGGTTCAAGATTTGACTATTCTACTTCATACCTAGCTCCCCACTAATGCATCTTGGATGAAAGCAAATGATGGGCCAAATATGTGAGCCCCCAACTACCTTATGGGAGAACTGGATGGAATTTTGAGTTTCTAGCTTTGGCCTGGACCAGCCCAAGCCAGTGTGGCCATTCAGAGAATAAACCAGCAAACTAGGGATTTCTCTCTGTCTCTGTCTCTCTCTCTTTTTGTGTGTGTGTCTGTGTGTGTGTGTGTGTGTGTGATGGGCTTGCAGGTTACAATAAACAGTATAAGTCAGGAAAAGCTATGGCTTTTATAACATTTATATTCTCAACCATGAAGTTCATATTCCTAATACAGATTCCACATCAGTCTCAGATAGCTCCTGGTTATGTCTGTGGACCTTTTGTTCTTGGATAACATCTTAGATCTATTATTTTCAGGACTTCTTACAAAAGAAATACCTAATGATTTTACTAAGAATGACTCACTGAATCACTGTGCTTAATGCAAAACAATAACAAAAAGCACTGAATTTCCTACCACAGTGTGGACCTGAGAACAGCCAAATACATTAGAACGGCTAAGAGGGGAGCTCCAGGAACAGCCTTGACTACTTAATGATGCGTGGCTTTGGCTGAGTCATTCAATCTCCTAAACTTGAGGCCCTCCCCCCAGGTAAAATGTGGCTAATAACATCCACTGCGTAGATTCCTTATGAATCCAATTGGTACATTCATGTCAAACATGCTAATTCAGTGAAGCACTCAGGAATTAACTATTATCTTGTTGCCTCCCCAGAAAAGCAGAGTCAAGGTAACTGCTACCTTGAAGAGAAACACCTGATTATCATCTACTGCATTTATTTTTACATAAATCTATTTTGCCAGAATTTCACTTGTTCAGCAAATAGAGGGATTTGGGAGCTCAGAGAACCTTACTTGAAATCCATCCCAATCTAACCAGAGTCAGAAATAAAAAGGCAGTTTGTAAAAAGAAAATTGGATGCTCCCCTCATTGCCACCAGAGCATATCATGATGGTTATGTAAGGTAAATCAAAAATAGAATCTAATTTATAATCCATTGCTCTGTCAACTACAAAGGAATGTGTACCTTTTCAGAGGGTCAGCTCACCATCTCCTCAATATTTAGTAAAGTAGCAAAGTTTAACATTTAAGTAAAACTAAATTTATACACAACTCAGTGTCTTGAAATGTGTTAGGCTAAATATGTGAATGCTTTTATTGAGTTTTTAAGGTAAATGAGTTCATAAAACTGCTCATTTTGCTTCATAAAACAACAAACTGATTTAAATGAGGATTGCCAGTGGAAACCTGGAAGAATACAGACTTAAGTACAGCCCTAAAGCAGGCGTGCTTTGCTCCCTGGTGGAGATCACGTCTGTTCATTCCCTGGTGGGACAAATTACAGAGGAGCCTTCCTACGCACAATATTTCAAATAGTCAGAGTTCATGTTGATGAACACAGTGCATGGGCTCATTCAGTGAGTAACTACTGGATGAGCACTTCTTTGATGCAGGCATGTTTGCAGCAGTTAGAACCAGAAGAACCTAAAGCCCTGGTTAAACCTGAGGTAAAATGAAATTCAGTCTTTTTTTCTCAAGGGAAACACATGATTGAGAAGCTACAACCCAGGATAATCTTTCTCAGAAGAATACATTCACAGTAACTGTAGTAAAAAAACCAATATTTAATAAACATATTCTACGTATCAAGTCATATGGGGCATTGACAAGCGGTTACACAACCCCCCCTCAGTCCCAAGAAGGCTGCTTTATTAGCCTTAGGAAGCAAGGTGAGAAACTTGCCCAATGTCCATTAGGTAGAAAGCCAGGGAGAGTGGACTCAACCCAAGTCTTGGTCTTCACAACACTCCATGTGTAATCAGTTGGGGTGATATACTACCCAATGGTGCCCCGAGACACAAGTCCCCCTGAATCCCACCCTTGACAGGTCAGAGGACATTTCCTAGAGGTGCATTGAGACTCCAGAGGTGAGTCGGGATCATGTCTACTAGAGAAGAGTAAGAAAAGATCCTCTACATGAACAAAAAGAAAAACAGAGGTGGTTTCAAGGATCACTTGAATACATATGATGTCACAAATGTCCATACAAAATTGCCAAGTTAAAAATGAGCCTGTAGCTATATGCACTACATCCCTATTGAATTCTGAATATATCTATCGAATTTGAGTTCAAACTGTTGCTGCCTTGTCAGGATCAGACAAAATGATTCCATGGACCACTGGGCTAGAAGTTCCCCCACCCTTACCAGAGCAACCATTCTCTTAAGGATTGTGTGTAGCCCGCAAGAACCTCTAGGTATGCCTCAGCTTCCCCTCTCACTGCTCGCTATTCCTATGCCTCTTTAGAGATCAATGAAAACTTGGCATTTAAATGACCAAGCCTGCCCACCACCTGCCATTCTTCTGCTTAGATTAGAACTCCGTTCCTACAAAATGCTTGCTCAAAATACATTTTTCTCCAGGGAGCCTTCAATGAACTCCTCCAAGATGCTCCCCAGATAGGGATTAGGGTTCCTATCATGCATTCCTATGGCTCCTTTTACTTGTGTCATCACCACGCTAACAGCACCAAATCCAGTTTAAACACTGACCTTCTTCTTGAACACTGTATTAAAACAGTTTGTTTTATTCGCCACTGCAATTTTTAAGTGTACCACAATGCCAGGTACATAGTAGGCATTCAATATTGATTTGTAGAGTGAATGAAAAGATCTAAGTTTATGGAGTAACATCCCCATCTTGTGGCCTCTTAGAAGACTTGGTAAAGCAGCAGTGTGCCATGTTTTCATTTTCAAAAGTACAAGCAGACTCCCAAGACACATTTATTCAATGTATTGGATGAACTAACAGGGAAAGCAAGTTTTCAGCTGCCAATTCCAAATCCTACCATGTGTACACACAAAGAAGTAGAAATGTTTAGAAGAAATCTGAAAATATGGTGTTAAAAAGTCAATATAGACAAACAAATCATTACATCTACTTTCATCTCTGAATAAAAGAATTCTATCCAAGCTTAACCTCTGGAAGGCACATACCAATATTTCCTTGTGGACTGAGTCTTTCCCCCTGGATTCACAGCCTTCTTTGAACCACAGATCCTCAGCTGGTAAGCAGTATTGCTAAGCCCAGAACCTAAACCAGCTGGCAGTTATCCAGGGTCATGGTCATGATGCTTCTACCTAATCAGTTGGATTTGTTAATTATTAAGCAGTGATTGAGTAGGGGGTGCTGGAACGAAACAATGTGTGATTATAGATGGTTTTACTATGGACTCATAAGAAGATAATGGCATATACATGAAAGATACATCCAAAACGGGATGCTTTGGAATGGTGACTAGAAAGCAGTAAGAGCATTAAAGATTTACGGAGACATTAGAATAGGAGTGAAACATTTATATCCAAGTATCTAATTTTGACAGACAAGTCTATTCATTCCCCAAAATAATAATTGGAAACTTCAGAATCTAAGACAATTTAAACAGAAAAGAGGTACGATGAAAACTAACAATCAAAATGAATAGTAGTTTTCAAAAGGCTTTGACATGCCCCAATAATTATTGCTGATGCTTACTGGAACACTTCCCATTTGCCATGTGCTAAACATGTCACACAGAGTATCAACTTACCTTCGTGAAAACAGCAACACAATCTCAAAAACAGGTGTTACGTAGGAAGCCAGGATCTATGAAGCTTGTCACTGAAAGAATGTATTGGTTGATCATTAAGAATAAGAAACTAGCTGGAGGGATCACAATTCCAGAACTTCAGACATATTTTAAGGTGGCAGTAATCAAAATAGCCTGATACTGGTACAGAAACAGAGAGGAAGATCAATGGAGTAAAACAGAAACACCAAAATGGAACCAACATGTGTACAGCCATCAAATCTTTGACAGGAAAACAGAAAATGACTGAGAGAAAAAAGAAGGTCTCTTCAATAAGTGTTGTTGGGACAATTGGATAGTAACCTGCAGAACTAAGAAACAAGATTCCAACCTTTCACCAAACACAAAGATCAAACCTAAATGGATAAAGGATCTAAATCTACACCCAGAAACCATCAAACATTTAGAAGAAAAAATAGGGAATGATCTGCAATATGTAGGTGTAGGCACTGACGTCCTAGAAAAATCATCAAAAGCAAAGGAAGTCAAGACCAAAATAAACAAATGGAACTACATCAAACTAAGAAGCTTCTGCACAGCAAAGAAAATAATCAACAAAGTAAAAATGCAACCAACAGAGAAAATCTGTGCACACTACACAACAGATAGGGGGCTAGTATCCAGATTATACAAAGAACTCCAGAAAAACAATAACAAGCCAGTCAAGAAATGGATGAAGGATATGGGAGACACTTTTCAAAGGAACAGATCCAAAAGGCTAACAGGCATACAAAAAAATGCTCAAGCTTCCTAGCAATAAGGGAAATTCTAGTAACCACAGCACTTAGGTTGCACTTAGCTCCAGTGAGAATGGCCCACATACAGAAAACTGTCAACAATACCTGCAGGTGAGGATTAGGGATAAAGGAAGCCCACTCCACTGCTGGAGGAATTACAGGTAGTAGAGCCTCAATGGAAGTCAGTAAGGAGAATACTCAGGCAATTGAAAAATTTACCTACAACAACACCCAGAAATCCCACTTCTAGGAATATATCCAAATGACCTGATACATGAGAAAGCAATGTGCACCACTATATTCATTGCAGCACAATCAATAATTGCAAAAACATGGAAGCCCCTGGATGTCCATGAACAGAGGACTGGATAAAGAAACTGTGGTTCATCTATTCAATGGAATACTACTTGGATATTAAAAAGATTGAAATACAATCATTTGCAGCCAAATAGGCTGAATTGGAGACCATTATGCGAAGGGAAATGAGCCAATCCCAAAAGGTCAGATATCATACATATAACATCCATCAAAAATACACAACAACAATAAAAAGAGAATAAACACACATGTAACCCCACAATTCAATGATGTAACAGAGACCAGACTACCAGGAATCAAGGAAAATCAATGCAGTGCATTTCTACTAAGGAATGAAGACAGACTCAGATCTAAGTTTAAGAGACCGTGCCTTGTGTTGCTCAGGGCTCACAAGGCTATGCGATGTTCTGCACATCTTCTCAGAAAATGACTCTTGCTTCAACTTCAGTTTTAGGGTGGTAATTCTAATTACATTTTATGTGAACTTTTCCTTTTTGCACTTCCAAGTTATATTTGTATCTTTCTCAACAAGTTCTTAGATGCAATTCATTAATCAATCATCCATAATAGACTGATGGCTTGTAAACACCTTAGATTGTTACTATCCCTTTTATCACTGTTATATCTCAAGAGAAACAATTGTAATTTTTAGTGTAATTTCTTTAGTACCACTTGGATCATGCACTAGCATCTATTCCTACACGAAGGCTCTTGATATTGTTTTTCACCACTCTGGTGACACACTTTTGTCTCATGTTCATTAACTTCATGTTGATGAAAGTACTATTTTTCTCCCTGTTGTGGAACTGTGTACACTGGCTCTGTATTTAAGGGGATGGATAATAGAAGTGTAGCAGAAACTGACATGTTCAGAGGTGGAAAAATAGAGCAGTAAGTCTCTATGCATAGAGAATCAGGATGGAGTCCCAGGGAAACGGCTGAAGATGTCCTCACACTAGGATGCTGGACTCTCCAACACTGCTCATGCCTACGCTGTCAGGAGACACTTCAATGGCAGCATGAAGAACTTATGAGTGTTCAGGAAAGACATCCATATGGATGCTGGTTCTAGTCCCGGCAGCTCCACTTCCCATCAAGCTCCCTGCTTGTGGCCTGGGAAAGCAGTTGAGGATGGCCCAAAGCTGTGGGACCCTGCACCCATGTGGGAGACCCGGAAAAGGTTCCTGGTTCCTGGCTTCAGATCCACGCAGTACCGGCTGTTGTGGTCACTTGGGGAGTGAACCATCGGACAGAAGATCTTCCTCTCTTTTTCTCCTCCTCTCTGTATATCTGACTTTGTAATAAAAATAAATAAATCTTTAAAAAAAAAAACAGAGGGGAAATCAGTGGGGAGTGGAAGGACCTTAGGGAGGGAGATGAGAAACCCCAGTGCCTATTAAACTGTGTCATAAAACAATATACTAAAAGAAAAGAGTGGATTGGTTGAAGAAACTTTATTACTCATTTCAAACATTCTTGAAGGCCATACTTAGATTAGAAAAAATACTTATCTCAATATTGTCTCCTAAGCAAATCAAATCCAGTCCCTTTTAGTCATAGTCCTAAGTTTGCTTAGCCCAACTTTAGAAGTTAAATGACTCTTTAAATAATCACAGAACGGAGATAGAGCAAACATGAACAAATAAAAACATGCTTCATTTATTTTCCAGGTGGAAGCAATCAACCAATGATTCATTCATTCACTTAACACTCTGCAAACATTTATTGAGTACCTACTATATTTATTTTTAATAAAATATAATGTCAGGTTTTCAGAATGTTTGAAAATTGGTAAAGGTCATACAATTTGTAAATATTTTTACTCACTCTTCCAATCACTCACCAGGAATGAATTTTGGAGAGAGACATGCTTAACCTGTGTGGCTGGCACAGAAAGGACTAAACTCTGCATGGTGATGGCCTTCTGTCTCATGAGGTCTCCTTACTGCCCTGCCTTTGGTAACAAGTACCTCCTTGCTGTGAGTTGGCTTCTTCATTAAAGAGTATCTTTCAGATGATGAATACGTTTTCTTTACCATGCACTCTGTGTCTACTGGCACACCCTGAGGATACAAAGTCAAACAAACAAGTAGGCTTGGGGCAAATGTTCTCATGTCTCTTGCCATGGAGATAGAAGGGAAGAACATGAAGGAAGGAACAAATGAAACCATCTGCTCTGTGAATAAGGAAAATCTGGAACCAAAGCACCGTGAAACATTGTGGTAAACACCATTACTCAATACGACTTAGCACCAGCAGGAGTGTATTAAGACTCAATCATTATACTGACCAAAGTACTTCAACTCTCCTTTGCTAACCTATAAAACAGGGGCCCCTTCACTTATCCAGGGGCCAGGAGAATAGAGAGAAGTGAAAGTTCTGTATCAAGTGGAGAGAACTGCTTCCATCTTCCCTACTTGTGACTTCATGGTTTGAGTCCTTAAGGCTTCTATTTTGTTTGGTTTCTAAAGTCTAGAGAAAGGATACAGAAAGGTGGAGTGATGTGGCAGATGAAACAACTGTTCCCAAAGATAACCATGAATGACTCTTTGGAACTTTGGAATATAGTACTTCAGACAGAAAAAAGGTGTTTTTAATTTAATTATCTTGAAGTGGGAAATTATTTGGATCATCTGACAGGGACCAATGATAACAGTGGGTTGATTTTAGAGGGAGGCATAGCATCCCATACAGCAGTGTCTGGGTTGAAGTCCTGGCTCTCCTCCTGATCTTTTCTTAAATGATTTGAACTCTAGGAAGTAGCGCAGCTGAAGTAGAATCATTCCCATCCATGTAGGAGACCCAGCTTACATGCCAATTTCTCCTGTTCAGCCATTTTGGATATTCAAAAAGTGAACCAGCAGACAGAAGCTGCTTGCTCTCTTTCTTTCTCTCTCTCTTTCTCTCTCTCTCTCGCTCCTTCTCACTCTTGCTCTCACTCTTCTTCCCTCTCTCCCTCTCCCCATCTAGCCATCTCCATTCAAAATAAGTAAAATTTTTAAAATTTTCAAAAGATTACAGTGGAAGATGGTTGGATAAAAGCAAGAAGTTGGAGTGGTCCTGGAATTGAACATGCACCAAGGAATGCAGGTGTCCTCGGGGCAAAGCAAAGACACAGAAATAGATCTGCTGGGAACCTCTGAAGGAGTCAGCCCCAATGACATCTTGGTTTTAGCCCAGCAAAAGTGATTTGGGACTTCAGAGCTCTTAGAACAGCTATATGGTAAATGCTGAAGATTTTCACTTACTGGGTTTGTAGTCGTTTCTTACAGCAGCCCTGGGAAACAAATAGGATACTGTGTCCCCACTAAATAGAGCAAAGGACTGAGAATGACTTGATTTATGATGCAGTTGTAACTCACAACCAACTGGGGATTCTCACCAATCACATTACCTCTGTGAAGCATGACCTGCTTTTGCAGCAACTTTGCTGTCTGGTAGCCCTGATAGAATGTGACCGACATGGTGCTAGGGGTACTGACCACTTATATCCACATCCTCCTGTCCTCTTGATGATGTTCTAAAATGTCACTTTGGTTCTCTTTTCTAGGCCATTGCACAAGCAACCTTAACATGACATCATAAATCCTAGATATTGGCAATGAAGACACAGAGTACATAACATGTATTTATAAATCTCAGCATATGCTTTCTTAGTGCACATAAGTTGGTTTTTTTTTTTAACGTGGTGCTATCTATGGTGGATTTATTTTGAAAAAAAAAAAAAAAAACATAGCTTTGTACTGGCCAGACAAATGGCCCAGCTGTTCTACTGTGCCTACTGGGCTTTCCTCTCCTCCACTCTCTGTAGTAATTTTAATGAAAGCCCAGTACCAGCCCTCAGCACAGGTGGTGAGCCAGGCCCACCTGTCTTGCTTCCTGACAGGCTGTTGGACATGGATGCCTTCCACTGACTAAAAGTCATTATTATTTTGCCTCCTCTCCCTCTCTGCATTTTCCCCAGGAAGCTATGGTGCAATGTTATGTATTTAGAAACCTGATGTAAGCTGTTTCTTATTTTGCCACCCTTGAATTTCCCAACAAAATACATCTCTGTGCATCACTCTAGACACAGCCGAGAAGAATGATTGCAGTAACGGCATCCTGCTGTTTTATCTACTTCATTTTCTAGGGAATGAGCAGGCTCACCCAGGTAGCTGGCACTGGGTACGAGCTGAGGAGAGCAGTGCAGTGAGGCTTTTGCCCTTCGCTAGTCCTGGGCAAGGATTTGAAGCTGAGCCGTGAACTGCTTTCAGGCTGCCCAATTCTGTGAAGATTTTCACTGAAATCAAAATAGAAGCCAA
Organism: Ochotona curzoniae; assembly: GCF_017591425.1. Lineage (NCBI taxonomy): Eukaryota > Metazoa > Chordata > Mammalia > Lagomorpha > Ochotonidae > Ochotona > Ochotona curzoniae. Next base: position 53,221,428 of record NW_024466502.1, read on the forward strand.
TACATTCCAAGCGCGACTCAAAGAGCCAGACTCTGGGTGCTTAGCAATTCTGACAGGATAATTCCGAGAAGGCTCACTGTGTTTTGTCCACTCCACAAAGGATGGCTCCCTCCCTTTCTGATGTTTGCAAAGGAGATTTTGGTAGAGGGGTGTTTGTTCTGTGTCAACAATCTTGCCTATGTCTGGAGCCTGTGAATAACAAATTGGGGCTTTCTAAAATGAGACTTGAAGTTAGCATGGTGACAGAAACTATTTCTGCATTTTAACATGAAAGGGATATGCCAGGAAGAGATTAACCCTCACTGTTGACAAGTCTGATGTTGACAAGGCTCCTCCTGAAGGTCAGAGGACAATGATGTCCTTGTCTCTCTCCCCACTTGATGTGCAGGCTCTAAAGCACTCAGTTCCTTCTCTATTGCCCTTCCCAGGGAAGCCCCATCCAGCAGTGAATTTAGACTGCTAAAAGAAGGACAAAGAGCCCATACTGGAAGCTAGAGACGAAAGGCAGAACTTTGGACACCGAACATGCAAGAGAAGTATACAATATCCTCCTTCACCCATAAATACGTGTCTCCTTGAGAAGGTATAATTTTCCATTAACGGAAGATTCCATTTTTCTATGTTTTTCTATTTTCTGTGAAAAACTAAATGACTATAAAAAAGTAAAAATGATTCCTAGGAAGCCCTCACTATTTTCCTTAGTTCTTTGTGTATTGTGGCACACTGTTCATAGAAATCAAATGTTATCCATGAGTCAGTCATCTAAAGGTCAATACTCTTTGTTAGAAGCAACAGAGAGAAAATACAACTGATTTAAGCAAGCAGAAAAATTGTTTACTAAAAGCATACTGTGTCTTTAGTTCAATCAGCAGGAAGGCCAGAGGATTCAAGTTAATGTGAAAACAGGCAGGGTCAGAGTAGAGTGGGGTGCCATGTGCAATCTGTTACAATGCCACTAACTGCTTACCACTAGCAGCTCACACATGCCACTATCAGACCATTTCATGCCCTTGTTCTCAGAAGTTGACAGGAGCTGCTGCTTTTGCTGGATTGCTGAATGCTGTGTTATCCTCAAACTAGCCCCTAGACTCATTCCTCAGTCAAATATGAATTTTCATGTCACATTCCCAGGAATGTTTAAATGTTCAAGCCTGGATAAAAGAAGCATCTCTCAGTAGGGGAGAGAATACCTGGTCATTCCAACCACTGAGGCCTCCCATTCACCGATTCATCACACTTTGGAGGTTCGTGTTCCAAAAGAAGGGCACTTGAATACTGAGCAGACACATAATAGCTGACGGTCAACATAGGTCTAGCTTCCTTCCCACCCAATATCTACATATACCCTTCACTTTGAAACACCCTTGCTCTTACAAAGCGTTGTTTTTTGAAGAATTAATTTTATCTCCTTCCCAAGGAAGGAGGGAAACCTAAACCTTGCTCCTGCTGCTTCCAACTGAAAATCTAAAAGGTCTAAGTGATGTTCTGTTATGTTCCGTCATAATATTATGCCACCAATAACCTGAAACATAAAGGTAATCCAAAACACATTTAAAGATGATACTGATTTTTTTTAAAAAAAAAGATGTATAAATTAGTACAGGTTTTGTGGGAAACAGTACAGAGGTTCCAGAAAAAGCTACAAATATAATTGTCCCACTGCTGAGTGCATACCAAATGGAAATGGAAATACTGTTGAAAATATTTCCCAATTGTCATGTATATTTCAGATTTTTTTCACAATGGTTAACAGGTGAAAATAACTTAAGTGCCCATCATTGGATGAGTCTGATGGAAAAATGGTATATAAATAGATATCATATATTACATAATATGTGATACTACCCAGTCATAAAAAGGATGAAATCTTATATTGTGCAACAATTTATCAAGGAAGTTTGATAAAATAAGCCACTCCCCCCAAAAATGTAAGAACAATATGATTTCAGTATTTATATATATTTTCTAAAAATTTTATAAAAGGGAAATAACCTCACATGTTTCATGTATATAGATTTAAGATCACTATGATATATGTGTCTACTCTTTCGTGATACAAGCAGGAAGCTCACTCGGGATGCCAGCGCCATGCTCCTGTACTTCTGGAATCATGAACCAATAAACTCTGCCTTCAACACTGTATGGTGTCAGACACTTTGCTAAGGCAATATAAAATGGACTAAGACACAAGGCAACTCCCCCAGGCAACAGTGGCATGAGATCAATAAATGAAAAAAATTCTCCATACTTTCCAAAGATCAATAATGCTTGTTGGAGCAGTTTCGCATATTTTCAAAAGAGTTATTCTTTCTTTTTTTTGAAGAACAGATTTTACAAAGACAGGCCTTCCATCTGCTGGTTCATTGCCAAATGGCACCAACGGCTGGCATTCAGCAGATCTGAAGCCAAGATCCAGCTGTTCCTTCCAGGTCTCCTACGTGGGTGCAGGGCCAGGAAACCTGAGCCATCCTGTGCTGTTTTCCCATGCCACAAGCAGGGAACTGAATTGGAAGTGGAGCAGCAGGAACATAAACCAATGTCCATACGAAATAATGGTGATACTAGTAGAGAATTAGCCTGAAACACCACATTACCAGCAATGTTTATACATTCTTAAAAGGAACTTCAGTGTTCCAAATTGTGATTACTCTGTATCCTGAAACCAGCAGAATCCTAGAAACCTGGCTCAGCACATTTGATCCTACTCATTTCTTTCTTGTTTGGAAACTCTCCTGGGCTTCTATACCACTTCGATCTAATTTTGCATCTCTTGCTGTTTCTCACCATTACTCACTATTTCAAAATAAGCTTATCTTGTTTTCCTCTGCCCACAATCTAGACAATAATCAATCATTATATTTTTTTAACCTATACACACTAGGCTTTCTCTCTCTTTTAAACTCCTATCTCACACCTCTAGCTTGTGCTAAATGTCTCAAAGTTGCATAGAAATGCCATATTTCTAAGAATGAACCTCCATGGGCCCGGTGCAATAGCATAATGGTTAAAGTCCTCGCCTTGAATGCGCCAGGGTTCCCATACGGGCCCCAGTTCTAATCCCAGTGGCCCCACTTCCCATCCAGCTCCCTGGTTGTGGCCTGAGAAAACAGTCTAGGACAGCCCAAAGCTTTGGGACCCTGCACCCGCATGCAAGACCCAGATGAGCTCCTGGCTCCTGGCTTTGGGTTGGCTCAGCTCCAGCCATTGCGGCCGCTTGGGGAGTGAACCATCGGAAGGAAGATCTTCCTCTCTCTTTCTCCTCTTCTCTGTATATCTGACTTTCCAATAAAAATAAATAAAATCTTAAAAAAAAAAAAAAAGAACTTCCACAAAAAAGAGCTCACCTTTATCGCAATTATGTTTCCACAGTTGTATTTGTGTTCTCCATTCTTCACAAACCCGTATCAAATGCTTCAATACACTGTCTTGAATCTATCTTATTTCTTTTTTTTTAAAGATTTATTTTTATTATTTTTTTATTGGAAAGGCGGATATACAGAGAGGAGAGACAGAGAGGAAGATCTTCCGTCCGATGATTCACTCCCCAAGTGAGCACAACGGCCGATGCTATGCCGATCCGAAGCCAGGAGCCTCTTCTGGGTCTCCCACGCGGGTGCAGGGTCCCAAGGCTTGGGCCGTCCTCGACTGCTTTCCCGGGCCACAGGCAGGGAGCTGGAAGGGAAGCGGGGCTGCAGGGATAGAACCAGCGCCCATATGGAATCCCGGGCGTTCAAGGCGAGGACCTTAACCACTGTGCCACTGCGCCGGGCCCTATCTTATTTCTTGGATAACTGTTATAATCAGCTTTTCATCACTATCACAAAATATCCAAGACAAGCCACTTATAATGAAAATAGGAATTCATTGAGCTCACAGTTTTGTAGATTAGAAGTCCAAACAGCATGATGCAGTATCTGGCAAAGTCTCCACAGAAGATTACAGAGCAAGAGCAAGGGACAGGCCAGCTGCCTACCCTGGAAGCTGGGAGGCAGGCAGCGTAGGCTCTAGCTGTTCTTGAGAGACTACATCAGAATTGAAAACAGGTTGCATAGGGAATACCTCAAATCCCCAGTATCCTAAAGATCTCCCACCAGGCCTTAACTCCCAAAGGTTCCATATCACCATTCCAGGCACGAAACCTTGAATCATCATCATTCGGGGAATTCTCAAACTCATATCCAAACCACAGCAATATCACTTCGTGCTAAACAATTTTGAAAGATTCCCCAGTGCTGCAGAAATTCTCTAGTTACAAACTTCATACTATCATTGACCTATTCAACATTTTACAAACTCCTTCCTCCTTCAAACAGACCCCCAGTTCACCCACCAACATTCAAGCACATCCCCCTCAACATAATCCCAAGTCCTGCCCTATCATATTTATTCTTCCCATATTCACTTCATTACTGGTTATGCTATTCCTTACATCTTTCACTTTCCAACCCTCCCCTATCAGGTGAACTATTTAAAGAAGCAGTAACTGGAGGAAACAGGAGAGAATGGGTAAAAGACACAAGAAGTACATGATGGCAAAATCCTAAAGATGGTTGTCTAGATAGCCTGAGTTATCCAATTAGTCCCTGGGCTCAGTGAGGGAGGGGAGAGCTAAAAACAAACCAAAACAAACAAAAAGAAATGGGCTAGAATTTCAGAGACTGAGGTTAGGAAAATTCTGGCCTGTGACCAGTAGATGCTTGACAGTTTAGAAGAACCCAGTGTCTCAGTTTTAGCATGCAAAACATCAAAGAGGAGCTACAGCTGTGGAGTAGAAAATCTAGAATAAGTACCTCTTATGGTCAAATGGAGTTTGTGTATGACTATGCAGTATCCATATCTGAATATAGTAAAGCCACACTGCTTTCCCCAACCCACTCCTCAATTATGAACACAACCTGGCAGTGGACAGAAGAGGGCTAAATAGATGACGATATAATGTCTACTACTCAGAAGAGTGGGACCTCCAAGCAGAATTAAGCTCAGATGCAAAAATACATACATACATACATACATACATACATACATAAAGGGGGTGCATTTATTGACCACCAGTTTGTTGTCTGAGACTTGTATTTGCACTTAATATTAGTATGTATATGCAGTAAAGCATTGCTTAACAACAGCAAAACATTCTGTGATATGTATTATTAGGTAACCTCATCATTGTATGAACATCATAGGATGGATTTACACAGGTAGGTCAATCACTTGATATGAATTCGATATAAATATGCAACACAATAAACTAAAGATATATGAACCTGCTTCCAGGGTTATAAAACATACTGTCTTGTAGTAAACATTCTTTAATATTAGCAGGAGTATACCAATAAATAATAATAAAAGATTTAACATGAGCTAATATTAACATTGTAAATACCTAAATTGGTAACATTTATTAATAAGTCTACAACATGTATCTAGCATTATGTGTCACACTTTTACACATATGGCAGGGTGGCTTACAAAAACATCACCACAGACATGTGAGGAATACACTGCACTATATTGTCACCACAATTCTGATATCACTACATGATAGGAATTTTGCAGCTTCATTATAATTATTGTGTCCTGTCGCTTGTATACATACTATGTTTATACATCTTTTTGTTATTAAGCCATTGTGTGAATATATATATTGTGACAAGCATAGTCTGTCAATGAAAAGATTTTTTAAAAGATTTTTATATTAGAAAGCCTGATTTACAAAGAAAAAGAGAGCCAGAAAGATCTTCCATCTGCTGGTTCACTCCCCAAGTGGCCACAATGGCCAGAGTTAAACTAATCCGAAGCCAGCAGCCAGGAGCTTCTTCCAGGTTTCCCTTATGGGTGCAGAGTCCCAAGGCTTTTGGGCCATTCTCCACCACATTCCCAGGTCACAAGCAGAGAGCTGGCTGGGAAGTGAAGCAATAGCGATACGAGCCAGCATCCGTATGGGATCCTGGTGGATGCAAGGCAAGGATTTAGCTACTAGGCAATTGTTCCAGGCAAACTGAAAAGATATTCTAAGTGGAAGGAATATTGTTTTAAATATTCCTAGAAACAAAATCATGCAAACTGACCATCTAAGAAAACAAAGCATGGTCCTCATTGGGAAATACCTTCCAAAAGGACTGCAGGAAAACATTTTCACAAAATTCCTTAGAAATGTATGTAAGAATGTATCAGACATAATGGAATCTAACCCCATGGGAAGACAATCTGTAAATTCCATTCAACAATGAAAAAACACAGGGAAACTTGAGAAATGTTTAAAGCAGAGGACCTTGAGGTGATGTGGCAATAGTGAAGCTCATTTTAGTCCCATATCTTGATTTTCCTACTTGTAAAATTTCAGGACATCTAAATTGTCATTTCAAGAACAAAATAAATGAAAACACTTAAAATTTAAGATCCAAATATAAAAATATAAAGATATATACATCAAAATATATGCACATATCAAACAGAAATGTACAAATTCATAATACATAAATTTTGCACTTAGATGTATATTCTAATCTGATCAAAATGTGTCTCATTTTTAAAATGTTGTAGTGTGTGCACAGTTCACTGGAAGACATACTGATTTACATAAAATCATTAACAGTTCATTAATGCAGAAAAACAGCCAGAATATAACCATAAATTATCACAGTTAAAAATAGGAAAGGTTGGGCCCGACGCAGTGGCGCAGTGGTTAAGGTTCTCGCCTTGCACGCCCGGGATCCCATATGGGCACCGGGTCTAATCCTGGCAGCCCCACTTCCCATCCAGCTCCCTGCCTGTGGCCCGGGAAAGCAGTCAAGGACGGCCCAAGGCTTTGGGACCTTGCACCCGCGTGGGAGACCCGGAAGTTCTTGGATCCTGGCTTCAGATCGGCATAGCATCAGCTGTTGCGCTCACTTGGGGAGTGAATCATCAGATGGAAGCTCTTCCTCTCTGTCTCTCCTCCTCCTCTCTGTATATCTGACTTTGTAATAAAAATAAAATAAATCTTTAAAAAAAAATAGGAAAGGTTGCGTGAAAATACTGAGGTCAAGTTAAGAGAAATCTCTAAGTTCCTATTTCAAAATAACTGCTAAAGTCTATGTCTCTTTGCAAGCATCCCTCACAGCACGCTTCCTCTCAGTCCTTAAGAGATTCCATTGTTGCGTAGAACCTAAGTAAAGTGGCTGAACAAACTTTTCTAATACTGGATTTAACGGTCAGGCCTAATTTCTCTGCGATGGAAATCAGCCAAAGAACTGGGAAATATGCTGACAGGAATAGATATCTGAGCGACCTAAATGAATGGCAATAACAGTTTTAATTAATTCAAAGACAAACTCTTCACCTTACAATGTCTAAAGGTGAGATGTGTGGGACTAGATAAATGTGTAACATTCTTTGAGCATTGTTTCAATAATTCTAAGAAATACCCTTTTGTACTATATAATCTGAATGTTTTTACAGGCACCTTTCTACCCTTGAGGTGAAATTCAATGCTTTTAGAAACTTTCAGAATAGGAATTTCTATTGCCCATAAAAACAATTCCTTGCATTCTCAAGGTGAGGCTTATCGCAAAGGCTACTGACTGTAATAGTTGCTCAGCTTGGGATGGCACAGGTAGTGTCAGTAAAACAGCATCACGGAAGCCACATTGTGACACACATCACCTCCTCAGAACAAGCTGCAGTGATCTGCACGTGATTTCCCAAATGTAAAAGCAGGCAGTTTTGCTTTGTCAAATGCATTTTGCAATCACAAAAAAAAAATCAATATACTGGTAGGAAATAGAGATCATTTTCCTAATATTATCAATTCAATGCCACTGAAATTAAGTTTATTGCCTCTGTCATAAACAGGTCCTAAAATTCACATGCTGCCTTAATTGGTACAAGCTTCATGCCAATATGCCTTGAAGTAGTATATGATTTTCTGCTTAAATATGTTTCATTATAATAACAAGAGATTATAAGAGGTTTTAGCTCCTTTAAGAATCCTCTGCAGGACTTGTTGGCTTATGAAAATGAAGAATTGCTAACCAGGAAGAAGTTATTTAAAGGGACATAAAATGGCTGTTGCCAAAGTAACGTCCCCCTGATTGGACGAAAGCCACAGCAGGGGAATCTTGCTGTAGAAAGAAATATAACACGTCTCATTTTCTTTCTGCTTTCTTTGCTTTGACCTAGAGGGAAAGAACAAGGAGTTCCTCTATCCTCACAGCTGCTTAAAACACACATGCAGTCAAGGCTGTCAAGATCCTTCCTATGGCTGAGGGACAGACCACAGCACTTGCAGAGAGCAGAGAGCCAGCACATGGAGCCCACAGCACATGCAGAGAGCCAGTGCGTGGAGACTACATGATAGAATCAGTGCTGGAGGCAAAGTGAAGGTTGAGTCTGGAGAGACTAGGATGTAGGAGAAACATCACCACTGATCCAAATGTTCACAGCACTAAATGTGGATGTTTTTAAGTGTTATCTGTGTGGTAGGGGTGCCAAGCAAGCCAGTATGGGATGGTACCTTCTCCCGCAACATCCTACACAGCTCTCTGCAAACGCTGGGCTTCTGTACTGCCATTTCTTTTGAGTGCATTCCCTTATTTTCCCTTAGGGACACTGTTCTGCTACTTAAGGTTTCTATCTCCAAAAATGGAAAGGACTTCATGCAGCAAGTGGCTTCAATCTGCTCCAATTGCCATAACAAAATACCACTGCCTGGATGGCTGAAAAACAGACATTTACACACCCACAGTTCTAGGTGCTGGAAGTCTAACATCGAAGTGTCAAGATGTTTAGTTTCTCCTGAAGCCCTTCTGAGCTCACATGTGTAGACGGTATTGTTTCTCTGTCACCACGTGCTCTTTTTCCCTGTGCATAGCTTCAATGCCTCTTCCTATTCTTTTAAGGATAAGTCCTAATAAATTATGGATTCCATCTTCTGACATCATTTAACCTTCATTACCTCCTTGGAGATCCTATCTTCAAATACTATTGACCATCTTGACAGATCGAGCTTGCTTATATGATTTTGAGAGAGACACAGTCCAGGGTGCCACATGCATCCACACAAGAAGTCTCAATCATCTACCATTACGTGAGGGATGCTATTTGCCAAACCTACAGGATGCATTGCTTATTTCAAACTGTAAACATATACATATACACACACATTTACATCTTACAAACTGTTTTGATGTAAAAGTCACGCTCCTTAAAGGTAAGAGAAGCATAGAAAATAGCAATCATAAAATTATGCTTCCTTTCTTCATGACTTTTTAAAGTATTTTTACAAATCTGTGATCTTTACACATAATGACTTTTATAGGCCCTTGTACTCATCAAATAAGTGTGTTCACACACCTTTCCTTAACATGAAGAGCAGTTTCATATTCCAGGCCTAATAAAGCAAAATATGTAAATCACCCAGCTTATTAACAACTTCATAAAGTTCTGGGACCAATTCCTAAAACTGCTTTTATATGTTAAAAATGAAATTGTATCATGTTCAATCCATTGTCATTATTCAGATAGACTTATTAATTGCAGACTAACAAATTAACATACTGTAAAGTGATACAAACCTGACCTCTTCAAGCTACAGCAGGATGCAAGACACAAATCAGAGAACTGTAGAGCTAAGGATGAATGCAGAAGATGTTTTACCCTATTTTCTCCATTTGCAAACTAATGAGCCATTGTGGATTAAGACTAACCAAAGGGAGCGGGAATCAAGATGGCAGAATAGGGTAAGGACACGTTTAAATGGACAGAGAAACATTAACCAATATGAAGCAGAGAAGGCACATTCCAGGAAATACAAGAGGACAGAACAACAGCAAAGGGATATCTGGAGACTGACAGACACAGAAAAGCAATGAAAACAACAGTGTGGTACGGCAGTGACTGATACCCCTGCAGCATTCAACAAGAGACAACCTGAATTGCACCAGCAGCCAGAACTCCACCAGCAACCAGGTGGGAAGGGACTTTCACTGCAAGCTCCAGAAGTGAACCTAAAGAACCGTTCATCCTGCTGGTCTGTCTGATTTGACCAGCAGCAGAGAGAGTGGCAGATTTCAGTCAGCAGTGCAGGAACAGGATGGATTTCACAGCTCAGTCCGCACCCCCTAGAGCCGAATTGGGCACCATTTTGTTTAAGGAGGAAAAGGCAAGGGAAAGGATGGAGCATACACTGAGCTGGGAGTGATCTCATTTCTGACTCAGTGAACTGTAACAATGTGGCATCCTACAGGTTCCATCAAAGACAGTTCCAGGTAGCCCTTAGTCCTGTTGGGCAGCGGATCAGGAACTCTAGTCGTGGCACATCAGGCACCATTTTGCACAGTGTGGCAAAAGTTTTAGAACTGCAGGGACAACAGTGAGCTACATATATGCTGAGTTGGGAGCAAACTCACTGAGCTCAATGCATTGCACTGGTCCCACAAGAAAATAATGACTATGGCATTGTACAAGTCAAAATAGGTCCCTGTGGCCCTCAGAACTAACAGCCAACAGGTTCCTGCAAGATTACCACCAACAACAATGTAGCTGTTTAGGACACCTAGTGTCTCCCTAATCCTGGGACCTGCGCCAACTGGAAGTGGGAGAAAGCTTGTACAGACAACAGTACAGCCTTAGCACAGGACCAAATTACCACCCAAATTAACACCTAAGCCATGTAAATGGCTTAAGCTCAATCAAACATCATAGATTAGTAGATTGGATTAAAAACCCATCTGAGACACATATCACCAACAAAGATCAGCGGAAACTATTTCTCATGGATTTTGATTTTTTGGTTGATGTTAGTTTCATCTCTTCAAAACACTTTATTCTGATTAAATTCTTCAATGACTTATAGATCATACAGTAGCATCATTTTCTTCAAGAAGGTTCTTGATTTTCTTTTCCATTTCTTCAGCGACACATTAGTCATTCAGTAGCATGTTGTTTAACTTCATGGTGTCATTAACTTCTTTTTTCTTTCTGTTGCTGATTTTGTTTTGTGGCTCTTCATTTAAGCGGATGTATCATAACTGTGTAATGCAAACTGTCATATCAAGTAGCATGTTACTTAACTTCATGGCATTATAAATTTCTCTTTTTATTCTTGTTGTTGGTTTTGCATTGTGACTTTTCATTTAAGCGGACGTATAGTACTGCATAATGGAGACATATCCATATATGAGGATACAATGCAGTATGCATTCCTACTTCCAGACCAAAGATGGACTCACAATGAAAACTGTTGACTATATGTTGACAATAGGATGCTGGACTCTTTAGCCATTGTCCCTGCCCACAATGATACACATATGACTGTTTATGTAGAACCATAGTATAGTAACAATATAGGGGCACTCAGTGATGGGGAGGGGTTTGAATAGGAGGTAAGGCAAATCCCAGGGCCTATGGAGCTGTATCACAAAATGATAATAATAACTAATAAGTAAAATTTTTTTTTAAAAAAGGAATCAAAACAAAACAGAAAATATGAAGCCAAAATTATCCTTGTTATATCTGATGGAGGTAAACTTGGGGGATTTAGCTTATATGTATGTGCCCATCAAGTTTGAATTCAGTGTTAGGCAAGCTGACACAATAAGCCATCATGGCATTAGACCAGGCCAAGACTTCTCACAAGAAGCAAACAGGGAGAATGCCATGTTCGCTTTCAAGAGCAGAACTGACTGCTCTACTGAGGAAAGCATGTCTTGTTATTGATCCAAAAGGGACTCTCGTGGTGAGAATTTTCATCCCTCAGAAGCAGTGTTATTAACAAGGCAAGGGGGAGTCCAGAGTTACAACTAGTCAGACTCCTTCTGTGAGAACAAGATAGTGGGCCCAACTAGCATGACCCAGTTTTTCATTCTCTAGAAGCACTGGGCTTTTCATGAAGCTAATGGCCAGGCAGAGATGAGATACACTATACTGAAGGAGCTCTGCTCCCACCTCCATAGATCACACCCAATATCAGTCTCTGCTGTTTGGGAGTTTTGTTGTTGTTGTTATGTGTTGGTGTTTTTTTTTTTTTTTTAAGATTCAATGCTGGGTGGATTAAATGCCATCCCTTAAATAATCTGCATTGAGTCAGAACAACACATTTAGTACATCAACTTCAATTGTTTCATGCTAAAAGCTGAACATACATCCTGTTTTCTTTCCAAACTTATGTCTAGGCATGCCATTCACTGTACCATAACAGTAGTTCCATAATGGAATTGTATGCTATCTTGAATATACTTCAATAATAAAATGCCTCTTATTTAAATACAATTACCTTCCTAATACTAAGTTCTAAGAAAGATTTTAGCTTAAAGCTTAAATATCTTTTCAAATTGAGGAAACTGAAGTATGATATAAAGTTCTCTTCTACTCTGTGTTACAGTGCAAAGTTAAGTTACAAAATTCAAAATTTATCTCCCCCTCCATGTCACCTTCTACTTAGAATCAGCTGGAAGCAGTTTCTGCTTGAGTCATTGAGGTCCCACCAGCAATTGTACTAGTCTCAGTATGAAATGGATCTGGAGTTCTGAAAGCCCCATGCTTCATAGTTATTCAATGTCTATTCTCTCAGAAGCCTTGCAATCAAAGCATCCAGAATAAATTTGATACCCAGAATTATCACAACATTGTGTCATGCACAGTTTAAAAAGCCATCTTAATAACCTTAGACCAGTTATGATAGACAAAATTACTTTCCCAGAAATGGAGCTTCCAAGATCTCAGTAAACACACAATAATGTCAGAACCAAAGGGTGAATCCTTTAAATTCCAACTCAATACATTGTCTTTTTTTCCAAGGCCAATTGATTGCATGCTGTTACTGCTTATTTAAGTTCAACCAGGAAAATTCTTTTAGAAAGATGTGTATTCTGAAATGACACATTTAGAATCTCTAAATGTTTATTTTTATTACAAAGTCACATATACATAGAGGAGGAGAGACAGACAGGAAGATCTTCCGTCCGACGATTCACTCCCCAAGTAGCCACAATGGCCAGAGCTACAACAATCTGAAGCAAGGAGCCAGGAACTTTCTCCAGGTCTCCCACGCGGGTGCAGGGTTCCAAGGCTTTGGGTCGTCCTCGACTGTTTTCCCAGACCACAAGCAGGGAGGTGGATAGGAAGTAGGGTTGCTGGGATTAAAACCAGCACCCATATGGGATCCTGGCACATGCAAGGCGAGGACTTTAGCTTGGCCACTGTGCTGGGCCCACATTTAGCATTTTTATTTACTATTTTTATATTTTCAATTAAAAACTCCATTCATACTTCCTTCCTCTCTACTGACTCCTGCTAAAATAAGAATTAAATCAAGCTAGTTTTATTGTGTGGATACACAATAAAAACTGTTCTCACATTAGGAGACCTGAAATAAAAAATAATAAGTGCCATTTACAGCAGCTCAAGCACAATTTGTAAAGCAAACAGGAGTATCTTGGCCTTTTCCAGGATGGACTGTTGTTACACATTAATATTTCTTGCAGAACAAGTAGAATTCTTTGAGCTATTTTGTCTTTATTTAATTATTTTAATTTCATTTGAATCATGCTGGCAAGAACATAGGCTTATGTTTTGTGAATGGTTATGATTAGAGCTGGTTGTCAGGGAAATCAGGATGATATGTTTTTGGCTGTGTGGGCATAGGCAATACCTTACATTATCTCACTGTGGTCTGTATTTTCATTCTTCTGTCACAGCATTGTTTGAAGCCATTCTTCCTCTTTACAAACCTGGATTACAACCATTGGACAGCTCCAACCTCTAAGCTCATTCCAGATGCTTTTATTCCCCATCCAGCAAGGTAAAGAAAGACCTCTCCATTCCATCTTCCACACAGTTTTCTGCTTCAGACTCCTCCTGCTGTCCTGAGCATTGACTCTACGTGGTGACATACCTTTATTACTTCAAGCTACAATCATTTTCCACCTGGGGTGACATGGCTATCTCCATTATTCCCAATGTTGGAAATATTTGGGCCATGAAATTGCCTTAATAGATTTAGTTTCTAGGGGGATGGTGTGAAAGCTTACTTGACTAATCCTCAACCTGCAAGTTAGTGCTAACATCCCACACAGGCACTGGTTCATGCCCCAGCTGCTCCAAGTCCTATCAAGATAATTTCTGCGGCCTGGATAAGCCATGGAGGGTGGCTCAAGGCTTTGGGCTACTCCACCCATGTGGGAGACATGGAGCAGGCTCCCGGCCACTGAGTTCATATCATCAATTCAGCTCCGGCTACTACAGGCATTTGCCAAATGAACTAACAACTGGAAGATCCTCCTGTCTAGAAAGGGTTATTTCTAATTTACCCATAACAATGTCTAATAACAAACTGATTTGGATGCTTTTGAATTTAATTTTTGAAGTGGCAATATTTAATTCCCTCCAGTTTTTCCTCTTCACCATTTAGAAAGGCTACTTGAGTTTCTGAACCTTTTAGTCTACTTCTTAAATTGGTACCTTTCCTTCTATAGTTCATGTAATAGTTAACATTACTTGCTGCAACTGAGTAGCTCCTTTCTAGTTACCTTTTGTTTCTGTTCCAGACAAGTTTACCTGCTCTTGATTTATGGGGGGTGGGGGTGGGGGTGGGGAGAGGCATTTATGGGAGGAGAGCAGGGTATGACATTAAAAATTCAATCAGTTCTCAGTTCATAGTTCAAATTTCATCTACCATGTTCCCCATAAAGTGGACAATTCCCTAAGGAGACATTCTGCCATGAGGTAATATTGAGCCAAAGTTCAGAACTGATCCCGGGCTATGTTCTGCTTAGCTACTTTGAAGACCTAATTTCATTCATTCACTAAGGTCAGCAATGTCTTACAGAAAAACCAGTATCTCCATCTGTAGTGATTATGACACATGGGATCACATATAAAAATCATTTGTTGCCTGTGCAGGTTTTTGTAAACACTTTGTACAGGTGTTCCAATCTTTGAGTTTCTAGATAGTCCCTTCTCAATGACTTACACTTTCTTAGAGGAACCATTTTCACTTTCCCTGTGTTAGATTTTTATAGGACCCACTCTATTTCTGATCTATTAGCGATAAAATATTTTGTCTTCTTTAACCCATTCAGTCCCAACTTTTCAATTCTGCAACTATTTCAAACATGTAGTATTTATTCTGAGGTTATCATACTGGTATATTTGTTGTTCTACTTAAGTTGTCGTGTATCCAGGACAATGTTCCATATTAACCATGGAAACAAATCGCTTAAGCTCATCAATCAAAAGACAGATTAGCAGAGTGGATCAAAAACAGGCTCCATCTATCTGTTGCTTTCAAGCAACACAGTTCACCAAGAAAGACAATGCAGAGACTGACACTAAAAGGATGGAAAATGATATTAGAGGCTAATGGAAAACAGCTGGTCGAGCCATTCTAACATCAGAAAATACAGACTTCAATGTGAAAAAGCATTAAAAGACAGGAAGAAGGATACCATATAATAATCCATTCAACAAGAGGAAACAATAATAAATGCATGTACATCAAATACCAGGGCTTTAAGAAACGTGAAAACATTTTGATGGATTTAAAAGGAGATATTGACTCTGATACAATAATGAGAGGCTGTAAGTCTTCAATGACTTGAAAGGGAAGATCAATGAGACAAAAACTCTAAAAGAAACAGACCTTCTCCAGAAAACAGAATAAAAGGTTTAATTGATATCTACAGAACTTTTCATCCTACATACACAGAATTCTCTTTTTCACCAGTACACAGAACCTTTTCCAGAATTTATCACATTATAGCCAAAGAACAAATCTCAGCAAATTAAAAAAAAAAGAAAAAGAAATCATATCAGCATTTTCTCAGACCATAACTGAGTGAAACTGGAGACCAACAAATCAAAATAGCATAGAAAATATGCAAATACTTGGAATCTGAATAACATGCTAATGAAAAATGGGTTACAGAATAAATCAAAGAGAAAGTTAAAATTTTACTTGAAATGAATGAAGAAATCCAAACAACATATCAACAATTGCTAACTCACTATTAAGCAAAAAGTTCACTGCAACAAACATCACAAGAAATTAGAAAGACACCAAATAGATGAACTTAGTCTGAAAAAGCTTTACAAAAATGTCCCAAGACTAGCATAAAAAGAATAAATCAAATAGAGACCAAAAGAACACTAATGAGATGAATGAAGACCTGCTTCTTTGAAAAAAATCAACAAAATAGACAAACCAGTCACCAACTTAACAAACAAACAAACAAACAAAAGAGGGAGAAGACACAAATCAATAGCATCAAAGAAGAAAACTGGATACCTCGGACATACATGGAAAAATCAGGAATATCACAAGAACTTATACACCAACAAATAGAAGACTACTAGAAATGGATAGGTTTCTAGACACATTCAGTTTACCAAAACTGATTCATGAGGTAAGCAAAAATCCTAACTGACTTATGTTTAGGACAAGGATTGAATCAGGAATCAAATCCCTCTAAACAAAAAGCCAGGGCTGAATGGTTCCATGGGTGAATTCCACCAAAGGTTTCAAATATAGCTTACACCAATCGTCTACAAGCTATTCAAAACAGTAGGAAGGGAAGCAATCCTTCATCACCTCCTTACAAAAACCAAATAGAGACACAATGGAATAAGAGAACTACAGACCAACACCCCTGGTAAACATACATGTAAACATTCTCAACAAAATACTAGCCAACAGGATCCAACAATACATTAGACAAATAATTCTCCCAGACCAAGTGGCATTTATCCCTGGCATGCAGAAATGGTTTAACATATACAAGTCAATAAAAATGCACATCAAATGGAGAATAAAAAGAATCAAATGATTCTCTCAACAGACACAGAGAAAGCATTTAATAAAATCCAAACCACTTCATGATAAAAACCCTAAGCAAAATAGGCATTGAAGGAGCATTCTACAACATAATCAAAGCAATACACAAAAAAACCAGCACCAACACCATACTGAACAAAAAAAGATTGCAAGCTTTTCCACTAAGATCTGGAATGACACAAGAAAGTCCATTTTCACCACTGCTGTTCAGTATCATATTGGTAGTCCTCACTAATGTTAACACAGAAGAAAAGGAACTTAAGGTAATTCAATATAATAAACAGACTATTGGAACTCATAAGAGAGTTTGGCAATGTAGCAGGGTACACAAATAAACAAACATAAATCAATGGCCTTAATATACAAAACAAGAAAGAACATGTAAGAATAATTCCTTTTAAAAATATTATTTGAAATATTTTAAACAATTTGGAGTAAACCTAACCAAAGACATGGAGGACCTCTTTGATGAAAGATTCACAAAAAAATTAAAGAAACTGAAGACATTAAAGATTAAGAAATTTACCATATTTCTGAATCAGTAGAATCAAAGTCATCAAAATGCCCATAGTACAAAAAGAAATATACAGATTCAATGTAATCTTGCTCAAAATTCCAACAACATTCTTCACAGAAAATTCATCTCACACCAAAATTGATCTCAAAACACATCTCAAAATACAACAGATATTGAATAGCCAAAGCTATCTCAAAGAATAAAAATAAAGCTAAAGAGATTACAATTCCATATTTCAAGGTTTACCACAGGGCAGTGGTCATCAATACATTCTGGTACTGATACAGAAAAAGAGAGGATCACTGGAACAGTACAGAAACCTCAAAAGGAGCCCATACATGTACAGCCAATTAATCTCTTGCAAGAGAAGTGAAAACAACCCAGGAGAAAAGATTGCTCTAGTCAACAAATGCTGTTGGGATAACTGGATATTCACTTGGAGTAGCAAGCAAGAAGACCCACCCACCTCACACCTTAAATGAAATAAGCTCTAAATGGGTAAGAACTTAAATCTGCAACCAGAAATCATCAAACAATTAGAGAAAACCATAGAAAGTACTCTGCAAGAGTGGGGCATAAGCACAACTTAGGAAAGCTACCAAAAGCACAAGCAGTCAGACAAAAAACAAGTAGGCTACATAAAACTCAGAAGCTTTTGTGCAGCAAAGGAAACGATCAACAAAGGAAAGAAGAAACCAACAGAATGGAAGAAATTCTATGCATACTACATAACAGCGGGGACTGATATCCAGGATTTACAAGGAACTTCAGAAACTCAATGGCAGCAAAAGAAGCAACACTGTTAATACATGGACAAAGGAAACGAGCACGGATCTTTCAAAAGAACAGATTCAAATGGCTAACAGACATGAAAAAATTGCTCATACTCCTTAGGGAAATACAAGCAAAAAACATACCACATTTGAAACTCTACTAACAATACCCGCTGACATGGAAGTGTGGGGAAAGGTACCCTACTTTATTATTGGTGAAAGTGTAGGCTAGGGCAGCCAGTATGGAAGTCAGTATAGTTCTCAGACAACTGAAATTGATCTGCCATATGACCCAGCTATCCCACTCATGGGAATATATACAAAGGAAGCAAGATCAGCATATGAGGATGTAGGCCCCGTCTCCCAAGGGTTAACTCCACAGCTTAGCTTGTTTCTCAAGGTGTAACAGGATGGGCAATCTTGGCCTGATACATTTAACCCCTGGCTTGACAGCAAGTTCCCTCTTCCCTGCTTCCCCCGTGGGGGAGCTTAGGTATTCCTTTAGCATTGGGAAAATACTGGGAGGAGCAAAGCAGACTATAAAAGATGTGGGGTGACTTTGAATAAATTGGCATTCTCTTCACAAGGATGACCCACTGTGTGTTGTCTGTTTTGTAACCCTAGTCCCTCCGCTTGGCTCGGGGTATGGGACACGTGGGCGTTACCGACATGAGGAAGTAACCTGAAACCCTATATTTTTAACATAAAACAATCCACAAAAGTGAAGACATGGAAACAATTCAGATGCCCATTGAAAGAAGCATGGATAAAAGAACCGTGCTTCATCTCCATAGATTACTCACACTAAAAAGAATGAAATTCTGCCATTTGCAATAAAATGATCCCAACTAAAGACCATTATGATCAGTGAAATAAGCCAATCCCAAATGGACAAATATCATTTGTTCTCTCTGATATAAGGTAATTTACACTGTAGAATGCATCTCTTGAATAATAGGAAAATTAACAAATGAAACTATTAAAAATACCTTTACAATCTGATACTAAGTTTTCTACCATGGCTTATACCTATAATGCCATGATACACTTAAATAGCAGAATGTTGGACCTGTGACTGCTGCTGCAGGACTATAAAACCCTAACAACGTGCAATCAGAGATCCTTATGTACATCATGAGACTCAGCTTACCAACAGAGTATATGATTTGTGGATCAGCCCAAGAGTCTATCCATGGCGGTTACTCCTCAAAATAATTCACACTGAATGAGGCAATGAGTGGACTTATCCGTATCCTCACAACTGGATGTACTTTATGGAGGGAAAAAAGTCCAAAATTAACACTAATCATTTCATTACAGTTTTCTTAGGCATGTCTCCTAAATTTACTAATTCTTATTTTCAAAATACAAAAATAATTTTATGTTGTAACAATCATGGACATGCGTATAAATCAATTGGTTTCACTAAAATTCTCATTGATATGATTAAATATAATTTAGTCCAATAATATCTTAAATATCTGAGCTTGATCATCAACAAAAAAGCATAAAACTGATACAATTTTTTCTGAAAGTTAACCAAATTTTCAAAATAGTACTTCTCTTAAATTTGGTTGATGTTTTCAAATCAATTTCTGTTGCACTCAGATACAAATACTGACATTTTCGAACTGTTTCAATATCCCTCAAATATTCACCATCATGTTTTATATGAACATAATTTATTTGATTTGATTTAAAATCAGAGCCTTATCAAATGTTAATCTTTTGTGCATAATAAGGCGTGGGCATCCAGACTAGGTACCAAGTCAATTAGGAGATCTGCATTCCACTGTCAAACAGACTAGGCTTTTCTTGGTTGCTCACTCATTTCCAGCTTCCTGCTAATCCATACTTGCGTGGGCAAAGAGCAACAGAGATGCTTCAGTATTGAGGTCTCTGCCACCCTCACAGGATTCCTGGGCGAAGTTCCCAGCTTCCAGCTTCAGCCTAACCTAGATCCAACTGTTACAGGTGCTGGAGAGTGAATCATAGGACGGGAATCCTTGCGACCCTTGTGCTCACCTGCACCCTCTCTCTCTTGCGACCCTTATGCTCACACGCTCTCTTAACCACTTGCGCCACCGCGCCGGGCCCCGCTCGCATGCTCTCTTATCTTTTCTCTTCTGTTTTTCTCTCCTGCCTCTTAAATTTTTTTTTACAATTATTCATATTCTCCACATCTAGTCATAATTGCAACTACGTTTTGTTTTATCCTGATGCATCACTGTTCATATCTGCAAAGAAATATGCTTGCTCAATTTTTCTCAAATCAGAGTCTTCTTACTTCTCATTATGCTATCAGTTTTGCTAACAGAGCTAGTTATAAGTGTTCATTTTCCTTACCTCTGCAATTTAAAAGCAAGCAAACAGCTATTTTGGCTGATAGCCAAAATTCAACATAAGGGACCTGAAAAAAGAGATGAGAAATGAAAACATACATCAAAAAAAAAAGGCAAACTTTTTCCAGTTCAAACTATTTAAATGCAAGAAAGAATAAAAATCTTGTGATTTTTCTAACAAAACAGAGAAATGCTGTTTTATGGAATATTTTAGGCTTTTGAATATTGCCAAATAGCAAAATAATCTAAAGCAAGGAAAAAGCCAGCACTACATAAATAATTTATGAGCTTGCAGGTGAATGCTAATATGAACATGAATTAATGCCCTCAATCCAAGAACCAGATTGATTCTGTTAGAGCATAAACCTGACCATATCATTTTTCTAATATAATGATTTTCTTTCTCATTAAAAAATGCATAAAATTGTTAGAAGTGGCCTGTAAAACCCTACCTTAGAGATGTGCCGGAGAGGGTTTATACCAAGTCATGTTGGCTGGCTGTCAAATTTGTGGGGATGTTTGAAAGAAGGTTGCCTACTAATAGCTTGAAATTGGCCATGGTGGGACTATCTACAACAGGGAAATCAGTAAACACTGCAATCCACTACCTTTAATTATTTGTTCTCCCAAAGAGTCAACCATTAAGCCTCTACCAGTATCCCCCAAAAGATGTAAACAACCCCACTCCCAAACTCGATGGACCTATCAACTTTTGAAATCTCCTACTTGTCAGAGCCACTTTCCTATACCATGAACGTACTGTTCCTTTCTGTCTTGGGTCTCACAAACACGCCTGTCAGTTGGGACTATGTAAATTACCATATAATTAACTCATGTAAAACCACAAACTCACAACTGCTCAACTGGCACCGTATATTCTCCTCCTTACATGCTTGTTTCTTTGTCCCTCCTCCATTTCCCCATTTACCTCTATTCTCTTTGCAACAGAATGTGAACCCCTCCACAAAGAAAGGAGGTATCAACTTCTTCTATAACCAAATGTCTTAAAAAAAAAAAAAAAACTTGACCATGACGTGGTGGTAGGCACTGTGACTCAATGGGGTAAATCACCTTTTGAGATGCTGCCAGCCCCTACCAGCTGCTTGGCTTCCAATCCAGCTTCTGGCTAATGTGCCTGAAAGGCAGCAACAACGAGAGCACTTTAGCTCCTGCCACCCACATGGCAGACCCAGATATCCCTGCCCTCAGTCTGACGCAGTTCTGACTATTGAGGTACTTCAAAGTGAATCTCTCTCACACCCTCTCTCTCTCTGTATCAAAGAATATACATTAAAAAATTAACAATGTTTAAAAATGGCATACAGCAAATGCTCAACACATATTTTCTTGAACAAATGATGAATAGAATTTGCACTTAATGGTCTGAATACAAAATTTATATTTACAAGGATCCCTTTCTTGCATGGACATGAACTACCAGTGGGAGCAAGGGAGGAAGGGAGAGTAAGGTAGCAAGTATTATGCTCTTAAAACCACATATATGAAAAAAATCTATATATATATGAAGCATATTAAATTTTCCTCCTTTATATAACTAAAATAAAACGTTAAAAAGAAATGAGTTACAAAATTACATTTGATATGGAGAACAAATTATAGGTTTTTAAAATGCACAGTTATATTTAGAATCATACCTATGTACATTTGTACCCTGTTATGTTCATTTGAAGAAAGCCTAATCATGATTCCATATCATCTGTCTGTTACAGCTCTTGTGGTGACAGGAACACCTACATATACCATTTTAGGAAACAATATGAAGCAAAGGGTCCAGAACTTGAAAACTGACCATACCAAAACAGGGCATAGCCAAATTACTCCTAAGTTTTAAACCACTATCTTGGAAGAAACAACAACAACAACAAAAGATAGTACTCCAAAGCAAGCAAAAAGCAAAGGGATTAGCTGATTTAACAGAACAGCTAGTCAATTTATATCTAATACACTAAAGGTTATATTAGAGGACCTAATGTCTGGACACGACTATCTTCAACATATAGTTAATGTTTAAGCTCAAAACTCACTTGCCTCATAAAGCAGAAGTGGAAAGGGGAAAAAGAAACCAGAACGTGGTACAAACTGGTTACTGAATAAGTGAAATCAGATGGAAGGAACTCAAGGAAACTCCTACAGTTATATTGAACATGGAAAGAATTTAAAAAATAAAAAAAGGCAGCCATGAGAGAGGATCTGGAAAATTATCTCATTTGGGCCAGATGATTTCAAAATCTCAGAGGGGAACATGACTTGGGTATCTTTAGAGTTCTATGGACAAATGTTGGAAGGCTATTAAGATGTATGTGAAATTCAGATAATCTGTATGCAAATAAATGCATAGTTATCAGCTAATAGGTGGTACCTGACGCCTTGATCATGGACAAGGTCATTCAGGAAGAAGCATCTTATGAGAATTTCACAATAAAATCATATTTGCACAATAAACTTATATTCTACATCTGAGGCTAGGCAACATGAATAATCAGAGTTACGAAAAAATACCACGAGCCACTGCCACAGGAAAGCCATGGTGAAAGCTGACTCCAGACAGAGCAGTACTCATTGCTGAACTCAAGGAAAAAGTTCACTACATACAAAGCAAAATTTCACTGAAAACATTCACCTCTCTACCATCTAGACTACACTGATTGTTTGAAGATAAAAACTAAACTGAAGGGATGGCACGATGGCTCAGTGGATAAATCCTCATCTGGGCACTGGTACATATCTCAGCTGCTCCGTTTCCCTTCCACCCTCTGCCTGCAGCCTGGGGAAACACTGGAGGATAGCCCTAAGCCTTGGGGCCCTGAACCTGCACATGGGAGACCCAGAAGCTCCTGGCTCCTGGCATCAGGTTGGCTCAGCTCCAGCAATTGCAGCCATTTGGTGAGTGAACCAGTGGATGGAAAATCTTTTATCTCTGTCTCTCCTTCTTGCCAATCTGTCTTTCCAATAAAAATAAATGAATCAATCCAAAAAAAAAAAAGCTCAGCTGAAATGGGTTAACATGTTAACATGAGAAATATGGAAGATATGAATGTTTTCGGTTTTGGTTTCTTTGCACTTTTCGGGAGGAGAGGGAGAAAAGATGCGACAAGATGGGGCAGGATAGGGAACATAAGCACACTTTGGAAAACAGGAAAAGTGAAATTAAATATTTCCAAAAAATGAGAAGGAAATTCTGCTTTAGGAATGGCTAACAAACTTTCCAATAGGTAAGTATAAACCCTGAGCAAAGTATAAAAGACAACTGGAATGGACAGAAGGAAAACAAGTAGAAAACAACTGCAAGGTGAGCAGAATAGAGCATTTTCGTTTTTTATAGCTTTCAGTCTGACTACTGGCACAGTAAGCATTAACACAGCAGCTAAGATTCTTACAGAAACTCTGAACTCTTACTGGCTTTGTTTAAGGTGTTCCCTGGATAGGCTTGGTCCAGGTTCACGTCTGCACACAAGAAAAATTCAAGAGAAAGGAGATTATCTGCACGCAAAGCAAATATCACACAAAAAGGAATGAAGGTGAAGTCAGGAGGAACAGCTGCAATGAACAACGTTTGGGGCCATCCTTTTTTACTATGTGAGGCATGGGGTTAGCGTCCATAGAAGGGTCTAATTGAATATTCAAAGCAGGCAGTTAGAGGTGAGGCTTCCGTATTAACCATCTCTGCACCCGCTTGGATCTGTCATGGTATCAAGTATAGAATGGTAGTGGGAGTGACAACCATGCTTTGAAAACTTAAAAAAAGATTTACTTATTTTTTACTGGAAAGGCAATTTTAAACAGAGGAGAGACAGAGAGGATCTTCCATCTACTTGTTCAGTACCCAAATGGTCACAACAACCAGAGATAAGCCAATTCAAAGCCAGGAGCTGGGAGTTTCTTCCGGGTCTCCCATGCAGGTGCACCATCCCAAGGCTTAAGGCATCCTTCACTGCTTTTCCAGGTCACAAGCAAGGAGCTTGAAGGGAAGAGCAGCAGCCAGGACATAAACCAGGACTCAAATGGGATCCGTCTACTTCCAGGAGGAGGATTAACCAATCAACCCATTGTACCAGGCTTGATTTTATACATTTCAATGACTTAATGAACCTGGAGATAGAGATTTGTATATTTATAAGGCAACAAAACGACACACAGCTAGTGAAGTAAAAACCACGTTTTGTTCTGATAGTTCTTGGAATTGTTAAAAGTATAAATTAGCCACACATTGCACCATAGGTTATCATAACACATGCCGATTTTCTGAGTGGTCTTGGATCTTTCCTGCTGCCCATCTCTGAATGTATCTCTCAAAATAATCATAAAATATTCTGGGAATGCAATTCTGATCCAGGCCTTGTTCTTCTTTCCCTTAGACACACGTTTTTCAAAACCATTTGAAGGTACATTGGTCCTGCAATGCATAATCCAGGGAGGGCTGCTTTTTCAGGTCCCTCAACTGTGGTCAAAATGTAGCCTGAACAGGGCAGCTTCCTCAAGATCTTGTCAAAGCACTCACAAAGGAACGGACACTTCTTTTTGTCCTTTGCTGTCTATCGGTGTAACTTGTGTGCTGGGTCTTACCACACCCAAGCATTCAGCAAAACAGTAGCCTTAGATGTAGTGGATGAAGTGTGTAGACTCCTTTTTCTGGTGGTTGGTATAGGAGTGGCCGCTGATAGCTTCCAAATTAGTGAGCCTGATCAAAAAGTTGTAATTACAAACTTTTTTCAGGAGAAAAAAAATAATTTCATGATAAACTCCCATCTTCAAATCCGAGATGTATTTGTCCACTGTGTCCGGATTTTTGTCATCTCTCTCAATAATGTCACACAGGCCCCGATTATTGCTGAATTTAGTACAAATGTAGGTTTCTTTTTTTTTTTTTAAAGATTTATTTTTATTATTTTTTTATTGGAAAGGCAGATATACAGAGAGGAGAGACAGAGAGGAAGATCTTCCGTCCGATGATTCACTCCCCAAGTGAGCGCAACGGCCGATACTATGCCGATCCGAAGCCAGGAGCCTCTTCCGGGTCTCCCACGCGGGTGCAGGGTCCCAAAGTGCAGGTGCAGGGTCCCAAAGCTTTGGGCCGTCCTCTGCTGCTTTCCCGGGCCACAGGCAGGGAGCTGGAAGGGAAGCGGGGCTACCGGAATTAGAACCGGCGCCCATATGGAATCCCGGGCGTGCAAGGCGAGGACCTTAACCACTTGCGCCACCGCGCCAGGCCCCAAATGTAGGTTTCTTAATATAAATTAAATCACTAATTTAAATATTATCTTGAAATATTTACTATATAAAATGTAGTTGATAGTTACATACTGTTTTTTCTTGTGATCTTACCAAATTCACTTTTACGGTAATGGAATTGTTAAGATTTCACAGGGAGACAGGCATCTGAGCTGCTAATAAAAACAATTTTCCTCCTCTTTATTTCTTTATGCTTTTGGTATATTTTTCTTGTTTTTAAAGTGTTCAACTCAACATATATGTGTTAACAGTTTTGGAAAGAAATGTACTTGCATTAGCTTTTCATCATGACAACGACACACCAGAGGCAACTAAGCTTATCAAAGAAAGGTTTCTTTCATTCAGTTTTGTAGTTTCAAGTAAGAAATAATGTAGAAGTACAAATATGTCCTGTGGTTTTGCACAAAATGACACCAGCAGATGGTAAAAGCGGAGTGGATTTAGACAAAAGGTAACCTGGTGAGTACAGAGGCTAGATCCAAACTTGTGCTCTTACAGTGACCCTCTCACAAGATTACCTTCTGGAACCATGCCCCCAATGAGCTAGTGACCTCCCACTAGACACCACTTCCCAAACTTTCACCAGCTCCCGACTGCACCATCCTAAGGAATGAGCTTTATAAATGGGCCTTTGCAGGGCACTGAACCACCAAGTCATTGCAGGAATGACATAACTTATTTTAAAAGGCATCAAAAGGCATAATGCAGGAACAGATGCATCAGAAAGCAAGAATGGTTAAATGTTTACTACAAAACACTGATAAATTAGCTTTTCTATTTTTCTGTATTTTAAAAAAGTTTAAAACTCAAGAAAATCAAAACCAAAGCAAAGATCTAGCTGTGAGAGAGAGGGCTTAAAATAAGAAAGAAGACCAAGGACACGGTAAGGTTTTTGAGACAGCCTAAAATTGGCGGACACCAAGGCACAAGTGAAGGGATTAGGTTTAAGGAAAGATGAGCAGCTTCTCTATTGTATCAGGAGAATTAGGATGCACACAAACGTAGATACAAAGACACAGGATGCATACTAATGAAAATAAGGTAATATAGAATGCATAGATTTAGGCTTGCTAGTTAGCTGATAAGATAGGGTTATTTGCTCCAAATAAAGTTTCAACACAGGTATTGCAGAGAGTTAATCAGAGAAACACTAAGCTTTGGGAGTGTTGATGGTCCATTTCCTAGTTGGTAACTGTTAATATTTATTAGCGCAGAATCCACATTCAGATCCAATTTCTAATCTGTAAATAATGTCTAGCACACAGACTGTTACGATTTAATGAAAAAACAAAAAAGCGTTTAAAGAAGTTAGCATGGTGATTCACGTAAAGATTCTTGCTGTTACTCTGCAAGTCAGTGGCCTCCTCCCCACACCTACAGCAGTGACTACACAGAGCTCTCAGAAGGCCTCTTAAGTTTCCTGTGCTGCTTTCACAACAAGAAGGCAACTTCAGTGGAGAACCAGCTGGTCAAAGAGCTGCACGGGATCCAAGAGCTACCAAGCCAAGAAGGTACCACAGGATGCTTATAAATCAGCACGGAGGTTCCCTTGTAAACCAAGATTGGGTGTTATTAAGACATGACAGAGACCACTGAGTTCACAGAGACCACTGTCACTGTAAGGCTATAGAAAGCAGACTTCCATTTGAATCTCAGTCACCATGACTAAACTAATAAACAACAGGTTGTATAAATATCAGTTGAATAAATAATTTTTAGAATACCTAATGAGCCATGTAAAAATTTTTAACTTCCACAGAAATTAAAAACTGGGACAATCACCTAGAGAAATGTAGTTCATCAATATGAGATACATGAATTGATTACATTTTACTTGAACCAAGAACCAAGGAAATTGCTGCCAAGACTTGATTTTTTATTTTTGAAGGAATGTGTTTTTATGATTATAAATTATAATTGGAAAATAACATTAAAA
Source organism: Ochotona curzoniae (assembly GCF_017591425.1). Taxonomy (NCBI): domain Eukaryota; kingdom Metazoa; phylum Chordata; class Mammalia; order Lagomorpha; family Ochotonidae; genus Ochotona; species Ochotona curzoniae. Next base: position 53,249,053 of record NW_024466502.1, read on the forward strand.
GTATTCACTGTAATTTTACTTAAATACAGTACAAAATAACACATAAGTAAAACTATGGCAAGAATTGTTTTGATGTATAATTGTACAACTTTATATTTTAGGAACAAGATTTCAACTCATATTTAGAAAAAATTAAAACTAGTGGTTTCATACTCAGGGTTTTGGTCTTTAGGTTAGAATTCTAACTTCAAGAATTTCATTGCCAGTTAAAATGTTAACTAGCCTTGTACTGGCTCTCCTACTGTAATCAATTAGCAAACCCTGAAACACATGTACAGTTATTCCACAACGGCAGTGCAAGACTGTGCTACACTACAACTACCCTGATATCTGCTCAGGACTTGACATCTAAAAGATAGGAAGAGAAACGCCAAGCAGACTGCTGAGAAAAGGAAAAAATTCGGAGAACTTAAGGTGTCTGTGTGTACGGGCAGATTTCTAACAAAGCAAAAAACGTTCCAGAAATCTGTTAAAGTTGCCTTCCAAGCTTTAGGTGATTACTAGCATGCATATACATTAAGACTCCATAAGCCCAGAAACAAATATAAAATAAACAAAAATCAGCACACAAAGAATTTACAGAAATCATTAGCTTAACAATTCCCAAAACTCACACAGGACTGAAAGATACTTGAGTTTTGGAGACACAGAGCATGACAACAAGCATGAAAAGGATCAAGATGATAATCAAGTAACTGCTGTCAAAATGAAATTAACAGGGCCCAGCACAAGAGCCGAGCAGCTGAAGTCCTTGCCTTGCACTTGCCGGGATCCAACGTGGGAGCCGGTACCTACGTGACAGACCAAGAAGCAGCTCCTGGCTCCTGGCTTCCTATCGGCCTAGCTCTGGCTATTGTAGCCACTTGGGGAGTGAATCAGTGGACAGAAGATGTTTCTTTCTGTATATCTGACTTTCCAATAAAACTGAATAAGTAAAAAAAAAAAAAAAAAAAAAGAAGTTAACAATTAAAAACAAAGATGACAAAATTCAGATTCTTGATAATGAACATTGTAATAAATAGTCAACATTCAATAAAAATAAATACATAAAGAGACGCAGAGAGGTGGCTGTGGTTGCTGTCACTCCTGCAGGAGAACTGCATTGAGTTTTTCCGGCTTCTATCAGGACCATTAACATACCAGCCTTTTCTCAGCTCTTGTGGGTATTTAGGGAGCGAAATAACAAACAGGAATTCTCACTGTCTTCTTTAGTATAGCTATGTCTCAATTTTTTCTTTTTTTTTTTAATTGAAGTAGGTAACAAATGCGACCCATAACCAGAAAAACATCAGTGAACAAAAATCCAGAAATGACAGAAATAAAGGAAGACACATTTACACAAAAAGATGAATAGAAACATAAAATACAAAGAGGTGAAAGATCTCCTATACCTGAAAAATTTATTATCTAAAATGAACAGCTCAGTGAACGGTATTAAGAAAAGTTGAGTCTGTACAGGAAATAACAGCAAATGTATAGGCAACATAAACTAAAAGTGAAGAATGCTGACAAAAAAATTTAGAAAAATAAAGATTATGGCTTATGAGATATCATGAATCACAGGGGAAAAAGCGTATCGCAGGAAGAGGACAGATATTTTTGAAGAAACCGTTTAAATTACTAGAAATCTGACATAGTGCAAAATCCACAAACCCAAGAAACACAAATTCAAAACAGTATAAAGTAAAATTAACACAAGGAAAAATCAGATCCAGACTCACCTTAGCCAAACTGCTAGAAATCAAACATATGAAAGTTAAAAAAATATGGAAAGCAGTCATAGAAATTTATATACAAATGTGTGTACATGTGTATGTGCATACACACACATGACTGTAGACATCTCTTCAGAAAGAAAGCAATCCAGGACAAATAAAGAGGAGAAAAAAAGTTTTCAAGACTAAACAGAATTTTCAAAAAAGGTAAAAGATGAACAGCCTTTGGGACACCTATAATCCATACTGGAGTAGTGGGTTTGATTGAGGGTGGCTCCACTAATTCCAGCTTCCTATTAATGCACACCCCAGGAGGTAAAAAGCAGCTTTAGCTCCTGCCACCTCGGTATGAGATCCATGAGTTTTTGGCTCAGTGTCAGCTGACACAGGCATTTGGGGAGTAAACCAACAGATGGGAAATAGTCTCTCTGCCTTTGAAACAAAACAGATTTTTAAGAAAAGGTGAAATATTGACATTTTTGACAAAATAACAAAATAAATAAATAGCCTTGAGATAATTCATTAACAAATTAGTGTTAACTAAATGTTAAGAAGCTTTTCCATGCTAAAGGCAAACGATAGCAAATTGAAATCTAAATCTACAAAAAGCAATTAGGCATCAACAGAGAGTAATTTCTACCAATTCAAAGCAGCTTTGGATGAAGAAAACAACAACACTATGACATTCTGGGGAAACTGCTGAAACTTCGTGTGTCAAGCTGCTGCCTGCAACACCAGTAGCAGTCCTGAGGGTTCCACGGTGACTCAGCTCCTTGCTAATGCATGTGGGGAAGCAGCAGGTGGCCCAGGTGATGGGGCCTCAGCAGCCACATGGGTGACCAGAAGCTCCTGGATCATAGCTTTGGTAGCAGCCCATCTCTGGATGTTTTATCTTTTGGAGAGTGAACCAGCAGACAGAAGACTTCTCTATCTTCTCCTTCTGTTATTGCTTATTACAGCTGTGCCTTTCAAATAAACATAAATGTTACCCCCCCCCCAAAAAAGGCTGGGGTATTATGATGTTCTATGCCAGGTGAGGCAACCATGCAGCTGTGAGTAGGTAAAACTTGTAGCTTCATACATTCAGGGCTAGATGCAGCCATGGTAGCACACTTCACTGAAGAAAGAGAACAAGGAAAATCTATGACTTTGCTGGAAAAAGAGTGATAGGCTTCAAGGAGAAAACTGATGCAGCACTTTACTAATCCAAAGCTGCAGGCCTGATTCATACAAATTAAACACAGAGAACCTAGAAGTGAAAATAAGGCTAAAGGCAAGTCCACATTCAAACCTAATGAACTCAAACTAGAAAATAAAATTCAGGCCTGGTGCCGTGGCCTAATGGTTAAAGTCCTCGCCTTGAACGTGCCAGGATCCCATATGGGCACCAGCTCTAGTCCTAGCAGCTTCACTTCCCATCCGTTCCCTGCTTGTGGCCTGGGAAAGCAGGCAAGGACAGCCCAAAGTCTTGGGACTCTGCACCTGCACAGGAGACTCGCAAGAAGTTTCTGGCTTCTGGCTTCGGACTGGAACAGCACCGGCCGTTGTGCTCACTTGGGGAGTGAATCATCAGATGGAAGATCTTCCTCTCTGCCTCTCCTCCTCTCTGTATATCTCTGACTTTGCACTAAAAATAAATAATTCTTAAAAAATAAAAAAAAGAAAATCCAAGGGAATACTAAATTCCTCAATCCATGTGGAGCTCAGTAGCTTTATTATCTCATGATTTGTACAAATCCAATATACCTAAATCACTGCCCACTAAACATCCTGCAGAAGGGTAGGGCCATTTTTTAAAAAGAGAGGAATCCAATATTGTTAAACTAAGATTACTTACAATGTACAGATTACAGCCAAAAACTATAAGATACGGCAACAACAGAGAAGTATAATAAAACATAAAGGGCAGAAGTCAGGGGCCAGATGTTTAACACTTCAAATTAACATTTATAAATGTTAAAAATTAAAGGAAAATGCCTGAGACAATAGAGAAGCTCAAAAGGAAAAGGAATATAGAAAAATGGAAATTGAAGAGTTTGAAATGTACAAATACTGAAACAGAAAACAAGAGGCAAGCAGATAAGAATCTGTCAAGCTAGCAACATGAGTAATGGAAGTCTCAAAGGTGAGAAAACAGACAGAATATTTGACTAATTTAAGGCCAAAACTATGCAAAATTGCTAATTTAACACTACTGACAATCTGATCCAAGAAACACCGTGAAGTCCTAACCACATAAACACAAAGAAAACTATAGTAGCCATATTTGAGTTATACTACTAAAAAGCAAAGGGAGAGATGTGGCAGAGTGGACAAAATGCAGAAAAAGCAAGAAGAAAACCGGGTGAAAAAGGAGCAAATTTCCATCAGAAGTACTACTACAGTGACTATACAAAGAAAATCAGATTTACAGCAAATAATATTATTAGAAATAATGAAGGTATTTCATATTGATGAAGGAGTCCATTCATCAAAAAGACGGAGATCATAGTAAGTATGTAGGTAACAGTGAGCTTCAGAATGCAGAACTCAATTAGACTAATGTACAAGCATGCGTGCAGATTGCAATATTCCTCAGTACATGATAAAAAAACAAGGAGAATACTGAAAATTTATCTAGAAAATCCTCAAGTGCAGATATTAGCAAACTTAACGGGTTTCTGACACATCGGTTTAAAGAAAAAAAAAAAAAAGTGAGTTTAGAAAGTGAGTTTAGAAACTAATATAAACCCAAGTAGCAAATTTTGTTGGAGAAAGGTGTATCAGTATATGCAATGGAAATGTCTAAGCTTTAAATTATATGAGAAAATCTAAAACCAATTATCTGAACTTTCATGTTAAGACCCTGGAAAAGCATAGAAAATTACATCAACCTTAAATTACAGATACAAGATTTACAGAGCACAAAATGGTCAATACATCAAGTTAAGGACAATGATACAGGAATAACTGGAACCTTTTATGTTGGTTATAGGAATGTGAGGAAATACAACAACTTCAGAAACCATTTCAACAAGTTCTTGAAAGTTAAATTTACAACCTATCCTATATTGAGTCATTCCATTTCTATGCACTTTGAGAAATATAAGCATTATCCCCATGAAGATTTACACTTCATTCATAACAAACAAAATCTAGAAACAAAAAGCCTATCTACAAATGAATGCTTTTTTAATGTATATAAATCATACCCAATGCACAGATGAGGATATAGGAGAGGACAGAACAATAGCAGAGGGGTACCTGGAGACTGACAGATACAGGAAAGCAGTGAAAACAAGAGTGTGGTGTTGCAGTGACTGATACCCCAGCAGCATTGAGCAAGTGGCCATCTGAATTGCACCAGCAGCCAGAACTCTACCAGCAACCAGGTGGAAAGGGACATTCACTGGGCGCTCAGGAGGTAAACCCAGACAAAGAACTGCCCATCCTGCTGGTCTGTTTGATTTGATTAGGAGCAGAGACAGGCAGGTGCCAGAAGTTCAGTATAGGAACAGGGTGAATTTCACAAGCCAGTCTGCCCCTAGAGCCATATTGGGCATCATTTTGTTTAAGGAGGCAAGGGCTATGGGGCAGGGCTGCACATGCAGAGCTGGGAGTGAACTCCTATCTGGCTCAGTGAACTACAACAACGTGGCATCCTACAGGTTCCACCCAAGATGTCCAGGTAGCCTTCAGACCTGACAGCCATCAGAACTCCACCAGTGGCACATCAGGCACCATTTTTATGGTGTGGCAAAGGCTGAGAAACAAGCGACAATAGTGAGCTGCACATGCACTGAATTGAGAGTGAGTTCATTTCCGGCTCAGTGAATTACACTGGTCCCATATAGAAAATAATACTGACTTTGGCATCCTACAGATCAAAATAAATCTGGGTGGACATGAGACGTAATAGTCAGCAGGTTCTGGCAAGTTCATCAACCACAATAACCTAGTTATATAGGACACCTGGTGTCTCCCTAATCCAGGAAACTGCTCAAACTAGAAGTGGGAGAAGGTTCTACATTTAATAGTGAAGCCTCAGCACGATATCACAGGAGGTGGAGTGGCAAGCCAGGAGCTGGAGCTATGGAGACCACGGTGGAAATCTAACATAAGAACCCTGACCTGGAACTTGTTGGAGGGAGTGGCACAAGAGACTGCAAATAAAGAGCCGTGTACCAACCACAATAAGTAAAACTGAATTGTAGACCTGTGGGTGACACAGCTTAGAAACCTGCCTCAAGGAGAAGAATCTGATAACCAGAAGTACAATGACCAAGAGCAAAAGAAGACAGAGTCAAAATGAATATTATTGAAAACTCCCCTGCAAAGGAGCAAAACTCTTTCCCAACCTCAGAGTTCATTAAGGAAGAGATGAAGAAAATGAGGGATACAAAATTCAGAAAACTCATTATAAAGCTTATTAACAAGGAGAAGTATATACAGGGGTTGAAGGGATTTAAAAGAATATGTCACACAGGAAATAGCAACACTGAAACAAAATCAAGCCAAATTATTAGAAATGAAAGTTATAATAGGGGCCCAATGCGACGGCACACCCGGGATCCCATATAGGTACCGGTTCTAATCCCCGGGGCCCCACTTGCCATCCAGCTCCCTGCCTGTGGCCTGGGAAAGCAGTCGAGGATGGCCCAAAGTCTTGGGACCCTGCACCTGCGTGTAAGACCCAGAAGAGGCTCCTGGCTTCAGATCGGCGCGGCACCGGCCATTGCGCTCACTTGGGGAGTGAACCATCGGACGGAAGATCTTCTTCTCTGTCTCTCCTCTCTGTATATCCGCCTTCCCAATAAAAATAAAATAAATCTTAAAAAAAGAGAAAGTTATAAAGCAAATTAAACATTCAGTGGAAAGTCTCAATAATAGAATGAAGGAAGCAGAAGAATCAATCTCAAAATTGGAAGGTACTTCTCGTCACAATGGGGAAACAATCAGCTGCAAACAGCTGGGTCAAGCTAAAAGAAATATTCACATGACTAAAACGACAAAATATAAGAGTTACGGGAGTTACAAAAGGTACAGACAGATAAGCTGGGTTTAAAAATGTATTTAATGAAAAAATAAAGGAAATCTTCCTAATCTGGAGAAAGAATTGGGAAACAATATCCAGGAGGAGCACAGAACTCCCAAAAGGGTTGACCAAAGCCATCTTCACCATGAAACATGATAATCAATCTCTCTTCAATCTAACATAAGGAAAAGATCCTTAAACATGCACCTGAAAACATCAATGGATCTATAGAGGAATGGCAATCAGACACAATGCTGATTTCTCACAGGAAACTCTACATGCCAAAAAAGAATGGAGTAACATATTCCAGATTCTAAGAGCAAAAAAATGTCAGCCCACAATAAGATACCCTGCAAAGCTTTCCTTTGTCTTTGAAAATGAAATAAAATTCTTCCACAACAAAGAAAATCTCAAAGAAAAAGCCTCTTCCAGAGCTGCCCTACAAAGAATACTTAGATATTTTCTGAACAGACTAAAGCAACAGCAATGACTAAAACCAAAGGCAAATGTGAAGAACGTTCCAGTAAATAAACAGAAGACTGAATCAAATAATGCATAATCCATTACTAAATGACAGGAGCAAAATACCACCTTATCATACTAAACCTGAATGTAAAAAGTGTAAACCCATCAAACATATGTCATAGATTAGTAGACTGGATTTAAAAAACAAAACCCATCTATTTGTTGCCTGCAGGAGACACAGTTTACCAACAAAGATCAGCGGAAACGATATCTCATGGATTTCAATGTTTTTGTTTTTATTTTTATTTCTTCAAAAGTTTTTTTCTCAAATTCATTGACTCAAAGGTCATACAGTAGCATAATTTTCTTCAAGAAGGTTCTTGATTTTCTTTTTCATTTCTTCAGTGATACATGAGTCATTCAGTAGCAGATTATTCAACTCCATAGCGTTGTAAATTCCTATTTTTCTTCCTGTTGTTGATTTTGTTTTGTGGCTGGTCATTTAAGGGGCTGTATAGTAACTGTGTGAAGCAAATTATCATATCCAGATGTGAGGATACAATGCAGTATGCATCACAATGAAACTGTGAAATACATCTTGACAATAGGATGCTGGACTCTGCCACTGTCCATACCTGCAATGATGGACTTATAACTGTTTATGAAGAACTATGCTGTTACAATAATATAAGAGAAATCACTGGGGGGAAGGGATTTGGGGATGATGAAAGGGAAATCCCAGAGCATATGGAACCGTATCATAAAATAATAAGAACAGAAAAAAAAAAATCAAATGCTGGCAAGGATGTGGTACAGACACAATCTCTGCACATTGTTAGTAAGCATGAAAACAAAACTAGTCATTATGGAGAACTGTAAGCAGGTTCCTCAAAAACTAAAACAGACCTACCACATGACTTATGTGGTATATTTGAAGAAATGGAAATCAGCATACAAAGGGCTGGCACCTTCACTTCCAAACGCATTTAGAGCACAATTCACAACACCAAGATAAGGCCTACTGAGTATACTTAGTGTACAACAATAAGTAAAGGAAACAGGATGTATACACCCAACACAGTACCATTTAACCACAAATATGCATAACATCCTGACATGAAGACAAAATGAATATAATTAGAGATCATCTAGCGAAATAAGCCAGAAACAAAAAGACAACTATTGCTCAATCTTTCTCACATGTAGAATTAAAAATAAATAATAGTTGATCTGAATTTACAGGAACGATTACTAGGAGCTGGGAAGGGTGGTAGGTAAAGTGGATTAAGGGTACCAAACTGTCAGAAGTAACAGCTTCTAGTGTTCCACAGCACCATCAGTGACCGTAATTCACACCAACGTATTGCACACTGTGGTAAGAACCAGAAGAGGAACTGGCAGATAGGAGCGTCTCACTGCCTAGACTGGTTTACACTGCATAGACATGTGGAAATTCTGCACTTGACTCCACAAGTAATGTCCAAGTATCATATTTTAACTAAAGCTATTTAAAATCACCTGGAGAGTGTGGTACAACACAAGGGCCACATAACTCCCATTCCCAACCTCTAAATCAGTGAATGGTAAGTGGGATTTCTGGAGTTCTCAGAAGATGCTACTGCTGTTAGTCGGATTTACCCCTAAGAAGTAGGGCTCTAGAGAAATACAAATTACAAAATTCATGATGATTTCAAGTAATCATCTTTAAATAGTGTAAGTCAATTAAATTTTTCAACTGCTTTTTTTTAAAATTAAAGCAGTCACAGAGTTTTAAATCTCCCATTCCAGTCATCACAAGCTGCTACAATAGAAAGTCTGCTTTATTCTTTATATACACCTTTTAACATAGTTAAGCATAAACTCCTCTTTTCTTGCACTCTGTTAAGTCCTGCTTCTACTTCCAAAATTAAATGAATTGTGCAAGGTCTTCCAGAAAATTGTTAAGTAAATCTTTCATTCTATGAGCCAAATTTTTCAAACAAATGTTCCAAAAGTGGGACAAAGCTGGGGGCCGGGGTGCAGAAGAAGGGAGGGGTTGAACACTATGTCTCCTCACAGAGTAAATTTACAATAAGCCTCTGCTTCAGAACTGCATGTTGAACATTCTTCAGGAGTCCCCTACACTTAAGTTAATGAAAATATGCTTGCGTCTTAGTCGCAATGTAACACCAATCCAGACCCCTGAGAATCCCGGAGGCAGCAGTAGGAGAGCTGCAGCTGCCACAGAAATACTACTTACAATTTTCTTTATACTCATGTTGTTATGTTTAAGAATTAATTCCTATATTTCCTGCCAAAACTAATTCCCAGCTGGGAGAACATAGGATTAAAGGTAATGAAGCGTGAAGCTCCACTATGTATAGGAGGCCAAAAGCTGTCATCTAGATGATATGAAGTCAGCTTTGCTTTTTGATGAATAAACCTTCAACAGGTAAAGGACTGGATGGAAGAGAACGATAGAATCAGCCCTGAATGCTTGAACACAAATGCTTAGAGTAAATTAAAATCATTTCCCTGAAATCTAGTTTTTCTACTTATAACCTTTTCAATATATCTGAATAATATGAATAATACGAAAGAAATAATTTAACCTAGAATATCATCAGAGTACTTATTAAAAAAATAAAACCCACATAAATAACACATGATTAAGTAATTTTATTTTACCCAGGGCTCCCCACATATAAATTGTATAAAAATGCTGACATTGAGAAATAACAGGCAGAATTACCGATAGCAGTCAGAACATCATGCCTTCCAATCCATCCTCCATAAACTTCTTATAAAGTGCCATAAATTTGGCTACAAATGCTTCCAAGTGATAAATGGCCTTGCTACCCAGCTGGAGACGATGTTCATAATAAGCTGCCATCTGGGCCACTTCCCCTTTCAGTTGTCCATCACAATTATGCAAAAGTTCTGAGAGGAGACCCTAAGGAAAAATAATGGGTGATTTAAAAGATAACCACTAAAATCAGTATTAGCCTGGCATTCTCTAGTGCTTTTACTAATAAAGAAGTAAAACTTAAACTAAACTCGCTCCTTAACTCACTCAGTTCCAAGTTTTTAATTCTAAAACTGATTCAAAACTTAGTACTTATTTCAAAGTTGCTGGAAGTGGTATATAAACTGCTCAACTTCAATTTTTTCAGGGTGTCCTATTTATACAACCATGGGACAATACTAGTTCTTTTTCTGCAAATCTGTAATTTTCATTCAAGAGGAAAACTTCTTATCTTTTCTATACTGTAAAGAAGTGGTGGCTGTCTGCCACATTTTAAATGTCAAGCACAGATGGTCTCCGATGTGCAACTTTTCAACTTTACAACGGTGTGAAAGCCATATGCCTTCATCAGAAACCATTCCATGAATTTTAAATGTTGATCTTGCCCCAGGCTAGTGAAATGTGGCGTGCTCCTCTCAGGACGCTGAACAGTGGCAGGGCCAACAGCCACAGCTCCCACTGGCCAAGGGAGGAAATAACCAACACTCTGCAATATCCTGTGTTAACGAACTGTGATGTTCAGGAATCATATTAACTGCATTCTCCATTTATGATATTTCCAACTCAGAATAGCCCTATTAAGATGCAACCCCTCAAAAACAGAACAGCATCTATGTGTAATTGCACAAGAACGCAAGGATATAAGCACAAAGATACTTACTGTGGCATCTGAAAACAACATAAAATTCCACCAACAGAGATCATATTCAAGAAACTGTGATTCATACAACTGAATGCCACTCATAAGAATGAGGCAAATCTGCATGGTTATATAACATCAGCCATTCTATATTCTTGACTGAAAACAGTTTTGTGAAAGTACATACACACATAATACAAAAAATCAGATACCTGTGAAACAGCAATTACTCTTGTAAAAAACAAGGGTGGACTTCATTTTTTTCATTGTTATCTTTCACAACACTTGATTTTTTTTATACTGCCCTATAATTTTAAAAATAGTAAACCATAACTCTCTGAATTTCCCAGTATCTAGCAAACAGTAAATGAAGCTAGAGGAAGTTCAAAGAACAAATCTGAAGGCTGGGCTTGAAATGTTCTAGTCCTGACATAACTTAGCACTTCCAGGTACTGAGTTTCACCATCCAAAGTGCTTATTGCTTGGTTGTTTCATGGTTCTTCTCCTTCTAACCCTCCAAGTCTCAGCTAACATATATCTTCCTCACTAAAGCCACCAGAGGCCTTCCACAGCCCCACGTCTATGATTTCACTTCGCTATATTCTTTACAGCACTTAAAACATCCCAAATCTTTCTTCTGTTTGCCTTTGAATCTCACTAGAATATAACCTACCAAAGGCAGGCCCTCCATTCTCTTCTTGTGGCCTTTAATCGTGCCTGACACAAGAAAACCCTGGGTAAACTTCCGTACAAATGATCAGAGAAAAAGAGGTTACTTTGTATTACTGTCCTCCTACAAAAGCCTTGTGATCACACAGTCCATATGATACAGTAATAAACAATTCAAGATGTGAAACAGGGTTACCTTCATTATTATCTCAGGAGGAATGCAATGTGTTAGAAGCTCATAGAGCCTTCCACGGACTTCAAGGAGCCTATATAAAACAAAACAACTGATATTTTACAAGAAAAACCAGACTTTCCAAGTTCCCATTATGTTATTTTACTTTATGAATTAAACAATCAAATTCTGCATACTCTCTTACTCAACTTTATCTCAGGCACACAGAAAAAAGTTTCTAAATTCATTTTATCTCTCAGAAATAAAAATTTTAAATGAGATATCAAATCTAATGCTACCAATGATATCAAAATACCACAGAAGTGGTAGAGAAAGGTCTCTCACAGAGCTGGTGTGAAGACAGTTAAATACTTTACTAAATTATTACTAAATTTACAAAAACTGCTGTTTTTTTAAAGTTTTCTTATTTTATTTGAGATTTAGAGAGACAAAGATGGAGAGTGCTCCCATCTGTTGCTTCATTCCCTGAATGTCTGCAACGAATGAACCTGGGCTGAGTCCAAAACTGAGAGCTGGGAACCCAATCCAGATCTCCCAGGTGAGTGGCAGAAACTCAACCAAGAGGCCAAAACCAGTGCTTCCCAAGGTCTGTGTACTGACAGGCAGCTGAAGACAAAAAACACAGGCCCTCCCCTAGAGGCTGCAGCTGTTCCAATCAAGGTCTTAACCATTGTTCTAAATGCTTGCCCTGCTTTAGTTCTTTGGTTCATTTTGGAAAAGTTAAAACCTTTACTTTAAAAAAAAATCATGAATCATTACTCTGATTTATCTGACGTATGGGGCACCCAATGTATCATTTCAGTAAAAATCATTATTTTAATAAAAATTAAGAACATCTTATAAATTAGTCTGAGTTGCCTCAATTTATTATGTAGCTTACTAAGTTTTAGTAAATTAATCCACTTACTGTATCTATGACAGGGATTTCTTGATGGGTTGAGAGTAAGACCATAAATCCTTCTGTCAAAGAAACTAGAACTATCTAGAACTCTTCCTTTTAACTAAATGTCCCTAATTCAGTTATGTCACTTTTGTAAACCTGTGTCTAATCACGTGCACAGTAAAGATTTGAATAATATTTTCCTCAGAGGACTGTTACATGAGTTAAAACAGATAACACAGTGTAAGAGCTAATAGAATCTTTCACTAAAATATTTGCGGTAAGACAAACTAAATGAAAATCAAGAATACAAAATCATAACAAGTCCGGGGGGTCAAAAATCATCATTCAACTGATATTGTACATAGGCCACCTGTTAAATATTTTTGGTCAGCATTAAAGCTTTCCAGAACTGAGCAAAAGTTCTTTTTATATACCACAAAGGAATCAAGTCCCCCAGTTTTCAGTCTGTGCAGAGCCCTTCTTTCACATGCACATTTATGAGCTGCCAAACTTAGGGAAATTGAAGGTATCAACAAATATTACAAAAGGCAGTACCTAAAAGGAAGAAAACTGTATTACTGCTACCACCACTACAAACACCAATTCCCTTCTTTGAAATCAGAACAAAACAAGAAAATCATCTTCAGAGTGGATATAGTTTATAGACATAAAAACCTTAAATACGTGCTTTGATTGCTCTGTACCTCTTTAAAAGCTAGTATCTGGGGGCCAGCAATGGCCTAACAAACAAAGCACCACCTTTTCATCACATATGGGTGCTGCTTTGAGTGCCAGCTGTTCCATTTCCAATCCAGCCTCTGGTAAATGCAGCACAAGATAGCCCAAGTACTTTGGACCCTGTCACCAACACGGAAAACCCAACTGGAGTCCCTGGCTGTTAGCTTGGCCTGACCCAATCCTGGCTGATCTAGCCATCTGGGGAGTCAAACAGCAGATAGAAGGCCTCTTTATCTCTGTCTCTCCTTCTGTCTTTGTAACTGTGTCTTTCAAAGAAGTGTTAATACAACAGAAAGAAAGAAAACCTAGCTAGCATTTCTTGGGTATTTGTTGTGACTCAGAAGACTAAGTTGTCATTTGCCAAGCAAGCATCCCACAACAGAATGCTAGTCTCAATCCTGATCAGTTATTTCCGTTTCATCTCCTCATTAATGCACCTACAAAAGCAGTAGATGAGGGCTCCTTATTTGAGCCACTGGAATCCAATGGGAGACCCAGATGGAGTTCCTGGCTCCTCCTGGTTTCAGCTTTGCCCAGCCCTAGTAGGTATGGCTGTGCAGTGAGTGAATCAATGGCTGGAGAAGCCCTCTACTATCTCTGCCTTTGTCACTCTGTCACTCAAATAAATGAATCTTAAAGGAAAAATAAATAAATAAAAATGAAAGCTTAGTATTTCTTCACTGATTATGATTAAACAAACTTTTCTCTAAAGGCTTCTTTTCTGATGAGAATACTTGTAGTTGTTGCTTCTGAGAACGATTAACTAAGCAGCTGAATTATAAAAATTCAAACCAAGTCCTAAAAACTCCACATACTCACCACGCTGAATTTACTGTCCACTTCAATCAATGCAGGTGGCAGTCAAAGAAAACATTAAAAACCCTTTCAGCGATCTTTAAAAAAAAATGAGGATTCATCACTTCTATCACTCAGAAGGAGAAATGTTATTTTACGGCAGGGAAGCTTAAACTCTAGTGGTTGCACTCAGTTGCTCTAATCCTTCCAGGACGCACAGATGGATCCTCAGTTCTGTCAAGCACCAAGGAATAGGAGACTGTGCTACAGGGAGCCTGAGGAACCTCCTCCACGCTTCCCAAGCACAGTGGGCCATCACACTGTTATTCTTGAGATCACAAAGTGCAGACTGTCCTTTTCAATCAGCGCTGTCATCATTCAAATCAGTAGGTGTTGAGGCATTTTACATTTGGTCTGCCAATGAGTAACAGAGCCACAGGAGGAACAGAAACAAACTTTGGAGCAAATGTGCCCGCCATAAATACTTCCTGTGCACCAACAGTGTCTATTCAACAGCACCCTTGGTATAGCCTTTCATCTTACATGAGCACAGGTTTTCTAGAGCTCAAAACAGCATCACACAATCTCTCTTGCTCTTCAAAGGCATACATATCCTTTGCAGAGCAGTAAATTTTCAATATACAAAAGAAGAAGCTGAAACTCCAAAATGAAGTTACCTGATAAAGGACATCTGGCTAAAAAGTCAGGTAAGAACAAGAAGCCTGACTCATATTCTGATGTCTTTCCAGTATGTGATGTAACTTAAACACTGTCCTTTTCAAAATCAGAACATGAAACACAATATGTGTTAATATTAAGTCACTATGTATACCAAAACAGCCAAAAACCTTAACATTTGCCTTCATTTACACATAAATTCTGCTTTTAAGTATTAATAGTTTAGGCATCTGTGCAGTGGCATAGCACACTAATGCTCTGATTCTGGTGCTGGTACCCATGAGCCCCATTTCAACTCCTAGCTGCTCTAGTTCTAATCCAGCTCTCTGCTGATGGCTCAGGAAAGCAGTAAAAAAAAACAGCCTAAGACCTTGGGACCCTGTACCCAAGTGGGAAACCAAGAAGTTCCTGGCTCCTGGCTTCCAGCTTCAGACTGGCTCAAAACTGGCCATTGTGGCCTTTTGGGCAGTAAATCAGCAGATGGAAAATCACTCTGGCTTCCCCACCACACCCCCTCATTACTTTTTTTTTTGAAGATTTATTTATTTATTTTTGAAATTCAGATTTACAGAGATAGACAGGAGGATCTTCCATCCACCGGTTCACACCCAAGTGGCCACAGCAGACAGAGCTAAACTGACTCAAAGTCAGGAGCCAGGAGCTTCTTCCTGTATCACACTTGGGTTCAGGGTGCAAAGACTTGCACCATCTTCTACAGCATTCCCAGACCACAAGGAGAGAGCTGCGTGGAAAGTCGAGCAGCCACAGCATAACACAGCATCCGTATGGGATTCTGGTGCTTACAAGGCGAGGATAGCCACTGAGCCATCATACCAGGACCTTTAACTCTTACTTTCAAATAAAATTAATTAATCTCAAAAAAAAAAAAATTAACAGCTTAATAAAAACTTTAATACTGCAATTCAGGAATTGATGACTTGATTTCTGAAAGAAAAGGAAATTGAATCTTTGCCTTAATAGCTTAATATTTTGATTCCAGATTTCATTAGAATTCTAAATGGCGGGCTGTTAGTAGAAATCAGCTAATATGTATACTGTCTCGAGACTCAAGCCTTCAGCAGCATCATTTCCCACTGCTTACCTCTGTGGAGTTTGCTGACTGACAATGGCATTTGCGGTCTCCCGCAGATACACCTCCCAGTCTGTCTCAGGGATTTCTTGATCTGCAGTGAAAGGGTATCTACATGACAGAGAGGACACGAGTCAGATGGAGGAAGCTCCTGATTCAGGAAGTCTCCTGTGGCACTCTCCCAGCACTCACTGTTGGACTCTGCATGCTTCACACATCAGCAGGGCTTTTCGGAGATTTCTGCGGGACTTCTCTGCCAGCCGATGGGCCAGCTGGGAAGGAAGAGTCAGACCTTCTTTCTTGCACACAGCAGTTAACACATAGCAAATCTATAAATAAAACCATTCACAAGAATGTCTAGACATTGAGATTACTCCTGCTGGTATCATTAAATATCCTTTTAGCTGATACTCTCAAACTTTTTATAAGTTTAACTTCTTATAAAAAAAAAAAACGCCCTAACAAGCTATACCCAACACAATATCACTTGTTATCACTATTTTGCAAATATTTTTCAAAATCAATGAACAACAGAGCCATTTAGTGTAAGAATGACAGGGAAAAAATAAATCTGCATTAAACGTTTCCTCCATACTTCAGTCTAATCCTACAGCTAATGAAGCTACCAAGACACTAAGCAACTCACCCTTCCACAAGTTCCCAAGAGGAACATTTTGTAAATACCAGTATCTGGTGTTTACTATCAGGAATATGCACTCATTTATGCACTTTATAATGATTTGTATTCATCTTCACAACTATTCTTCATTCACTGATGTGTATCCATAAGCTTTTACCAAAATGAGAGAGATGACATTAAACTTAGTATAAACTACTGCTTTTGTGTTTTTTTTTTAAACTACTGCTTTTGTAAAAAGTTGTGAAAGGGTTAAGCTGATTTACCTCTTCAATGCTAGGAGCAGGCACTCGAACTGCCAGGCACCTGCTGCGAATGGGTGGTATCACTTTGGATGTAGAATTGCAACACAAGATCAACCTGCATGTAGACATGTATTTTTCCATTGTTCTGCGCAAGGCATGTTGAGCATCTTTGGTGAGTTTGTCCACCTCTGTCAATAACACCACTGGGTCAAAACAAAAACACACACACCGGTCATTTGGTTTCACTCAAAGCAAAGAACGGGTCTCCTTCTCCTCCTAATAATTATTCAGAGTGAGACCACAAATAACACACACTGGAAACACTGGCATGAGAAAGGCAGTCAACACAGCAGGAAGATGTCTGAACATTCACATCCAAACTACGTCAGATGCTTCACCCGAAACATTCAGATGTGAACAAAAGGGAACAAGCAGCTACAGCTGAAAAGGCTCTCAGGACGTCTGCACCTATGTGGGAAAAAATGCATTTAAACTTAAAGAAAAAACAAAGATTCTTCAGTTGAAATGCAGTTAGAGAAAAACAGAAAAACAGCGAAAGATTTTCCTTTCTCAAGGTCACTTCCCAAATGGCTCCAACAACCAGAGCAGCAGTTTAACAGCTTTTTCCAGGTCTCTCAGAGACACATGCCCAAGCACCTGGGAAGTGGAATAACCAGAGCCATCGAGGGTAGGGGCTTAGTACACTATGCTACAACACCGGCTCCTTGCACAGTCCTTTGGAAGCAAGAACCCCAAGATCGCCCACAAGAACATACTGGACAGGAGTATATGCTACCTTGAAAACAACCTTCAGAGCAAGTCTGATAGAGAATTTGGGGTTTTTTGTTTGTTTGTTTTAAATGAAGTTCCTACCAAAGGTAGCATGCCACCAAACGCAAAAAGCCAATCTAGGCAGATTATGAAAGAGAGGACAAAGGAAGAAACCCTAATAAAGAGGCAGAGTGGAAGACAAGGAACAGAACCTGCAAACTTTCTATGCCTTTGTGAGAACAAACGTGCAGGACAGCCCTAGGGCCCTCAATTGAGAAAAACTCTCTGGTCTTCTCCCTCCAGAGAACACAGAAAAACTCACTCCACTTTCTAAATAATGACTGTCAGGGAAGAATCACAGCTAGACTCAAACACAGTTAACAGGGAGGGAAAAAAAACAGAATCATCTATCTATGGGTACAAAATGACAAAAATTATTACCTAAACTATTATTTACTTTTTAAATACCGTTCCTTTAAATTAACAACAAATTTAATATAAGAACATCTAGTGTTTTCAGAGATGTCAATTCAACTGTAACTGGAATGAAACACAATTACTACTTCAATGGTCTTAATTTGCTTCACTTTTAAAGGTTTACAAATTTGGTGTTATCAATTTTTATTAAAATTGAGTTTAACTCATTACTGTAATAACAGATTAATAATAAGGGCACAACATTCCCCAAATATTTAATAAATATTCAGTCCTCTCCATCTCTGGGTTTTGAACCCAGAGATTCAACTAGCCATGGATCAAAAACATTAAAAAATTCCCATCTGTATGGGAATGTATGACACTGGTCATTATTCCTTAAACAAAGCAGTATAAAAACCATAAAGCATTTACCTTGTCGCACTCTAAGCAGTCTAGAGATGATTTTGAAACATAGAAAGATGTGGGATGTATGTAGGTTATACATAAAAGCTGTACCAATTACTGCAGATTTAAGTAGTATGCAAGTTTCAGTGTCTTTGAGGAGTCCTGAGCCAATTCCTTACAGATATAGTTTTGTTTTGCACAGTGACACTAAAACGAGTGACTGAGTAATAAAGGTAGGAAAAAAACAGCATGCTTTTTTTTAAAAAAAATTAACACATGATGATTGTGACCAAGTGATGTTTACCTCAGAAAATCAATAGTGACTTTGACATTACCAATGATATAAACATAAACTAAGAGGAAAAACTGTAAAGCCATACTCATGGATGTAAAAGCATGTTTAAAATTTTCAATAAGAAAAGAAGCAATGGATACCTTCCTAGTGTGACCAGACACATATACCTCAAAGTCCTGCCACCCACTGAGCGGGGAAGCTGAATCTTCTGTTCTAGCAGCGTGACATGGATGCCCACTATCTCTAGCTACACCAGGAACAGTACTGCGGTACCGGCCAACATAATTAGATAAAACATTCATAAACAAACACATGTGAAAGGGAAAAAACCATCTCTATATGAAGATGCCACGAATGTTTACCTAAAAACTATAGAAAGACTACTACAAATAGAGAATTATGGTAGGAATTTTTTTTAAGCAATCTGTGATATAAAACTTTTAAAAATATAAATTTACATTAGCAAAAAATTAAACTTATTTTTAAATACAAAGACTAACAATGAAAGAAACAGCCTTTAAATACACAGACAATTCACAAAACAATAAGCAGAAATAATGAGCAAAAGGAACAATAATCATAGTCACAGAAGAAAAACAAAAAAAAACCTCTAATTTCTCAGTTAAACTAATCAAAAAATTATCTGCAGCTGATTAATATTGGGACACTCCAGACACTGCTAATGGAGGTACCGATCTGTATTTCCATCCAGAGAAGAACTGGGCAAAATGTATCAAGACATTAACTACGTTTGCATATTGAGTGTATGCATATACATGCATAGATAAATTCTGACTAAAACCCACAATGTTAATCATAGCTGTCTCTAGATTGTAGCTGAGGTTAACTTCTACTTTATCTAGTATATCATATGATTTGGGTTATAAGAGCAGTTGTTTGGGGACAGCATTGTGGCTTAATGAGTTAAGACACGACTTGCAATGTCCATATCCTGTAATCAGTGTGGGACCTGGAGTCTCAGATCTGCTTCACAACCAGCTTCACAGCAAAGCTTCCTGGGAAGCAGACAATGCATCCAGTCCTTTGGCTCCCTCCGTGTGGGCAACCGCGACAGAGCTGCAGGCTCTTGGTTTCCACCTGCTCTAACCCTAACTATTGTGGTTATGTGGTCAGTGAACCAGAAGATGAAAATCTTTCTGTCTAGTCCTCTCTCTGTCACTCCGCCTTATAAGCAGACAAAATGTATAAACAATGGAGGTAAAAAAAACCCTTTTAAGGCATATAGTTTTTTATTTTAGACAAAAATTTTTTCAGTTACTTATCTTGTTCTAAATTGTCAGGTGGTACTCTTTCCCCCTCCTCCCACAAAATTCAACTGCATTAACTCTAAGAACCCAGGAACACAGCAATCACACTGCTCTTATTCATTTCTGTGGCTCCAAAAAAGCAAAAAGAATTACTGCTTGGAAACTTTATAAGATGAAATACTTTATCACATACCTTTAAAATCTCTTTGAGAGCTTGTTTCAAGTTGCTGTGATTGCGCCACTGTTTTCAACATCTCCTGAATTACTACCCGGTCACTATTTCCAGCATCACTACACAAAACAAAAACAATTGTATGCAGTTTATTTTGAAAATATTATATTTTATTCCTAATATGCTACTCTAAGAAAAAGTAAAAGAGTTATTGGAAAAAACATGATTTAAAATTTTAATTAAAAATACTTATCTAATTTTGGTTATAAACCTTCAAAACTGAAATATTTTAGAATCAATAAAAGAACAAACATTCCATTTGTATTAACATCATTGAAAACACTGTGTTCTGACATTAACTTCACAGTTAAGAGAAAAATAACTAACAGTTTTCCAAATTCTATACACTCTAAGATTTCTCCATTAATTGACAGTATTACATTAATGTATTTAGTGTGTTTTTCATAATCACTTTCTCAGTTTAAAAAAAATCAAAACATTCCCCATCAGTATGGAGATACTAAAAATCTGAAAACTTGTCTACCGTATGATCTAACTATTCCATTCCTGGAAATATATCCAAAGGAAGTGATATTTGCAAATGAGAAGGTGACCTGCCACCCTACATTACAGCATGACAATCCACACTAGCAGAGGCAAGAAAATAACGCAGATGCCCACTGAAATGGACTGAATGAAGACTCTGCTGTACATCCACTCTATGGAATACTAGTCAGTGGTTACTGTGATTTTATAATTTGAAACAAAATGATCCCAACTAGAGAACACTATGCTCAGTGAAATAAGCCAATCCTCCCTCCTAAAAAAAAAAAAAAAACACACCAATACCATATGTTTTCTCTGATATAAGGCATTCTTCATGCAATATACAAGAGCAATAGTTATATAGGTAGGGCCCTGCATGATGGCTTAGTAGCTGGATCCTCGCCTTGCATGCACCAGGATCCCAAGTGGGTGCCAGTTCGTGTCCTGGCTGCCCCACTTCCCATCCAGCTCCTTGCTTGTGGCCAGGGAAGGCAGTGGACAATGCCTCGAAGCCTTGGGACTCCAAATCCATGTAGGAGACCAAAAAGAGGATTCTTCCTCCTGGCTTCGGATTGGCTCAGCTCTGGCTGTTGCAGCTTCTTGGAGAGTGAACCAGTACATAAGAGATCTTTTTCTCTGTATCTCCTTCTCTCTGTAAATCTGCCTTTCCAATAAAAGCAAATAAATCTTAAATTTTCATATATATGTGTATATATGAAAACATGTAGTATCTACACATATTCTCACAAAAGAACTGTACAATAGAGACGAGCATACCAAGTGAAGATTCAGTGCAGTATGCATCTCTACTCTCAAATAAAAGAGGACTCCCAACAAAATTGTTACATTTATCTGGAAAATAGGATGCTGGACTTTCTACCATTGTTTATACTTAGATTGTCATGATACACTTAAATAGCAGGATAATGGACTTGTGGCTGTTGCTGAAGGACTACTCCACTCTAATAATGGAGAATACAGGAGGGAGTAGAACGGGCAATCCCTGTACTTGTGCAACAGAATCATGAAATTTAAAATTTTTTTCCATTCCCAATCTATGTAATATTCCCTCTACATTTATATTAACCTGTTACTCCAGTCTTAATTATCTTTGATACGCTTATATTTCCCTGCCAGGCTTGTTATAATCCACGTAAGACTTTTCACACAACGCGTGCTACTGAACAGCACACACACTTCAGCTTCCTACCCAACTCCCCTTGCTCCAGCTAGCCCCCTCCCTCTCTCAGAAAGGGATCCTCCATTTCCCACAGGATGCAGGAGCCTGAAGACGCCCTCCACTCTGCTCGTCCAGAGCCCATCGGGCTCTACACAACCTTTCGGTCCAACATAACGCAGCACCCAAAATCACTCCTTCCCTACTCAGCCAAGCAACTGCTGCTGTCGCAAAGCCCAAATCTCAGCATCTTATCCTAACTGATACAGACACATCAGTTGGTAGACACAAAACTCTCAGATCAGTAAGCTAGAATGAAAAAGTAGTAACAAAACATCTGACAACCCAAATCAGTTTCTGAATTATTTACTCTAAACATGAGAAACCTTTTAAATATACTTTTTTGTTTATCATGGTAAAAATTAGTCAATGTAATTTGATAAGAAATTAATCACACAACTCACCTAGTATAAAACAATGAGCTCTACAGAGCAAGAAAAATATATATAATCCTGAAATTACTTAACAGATAAGGAAAAGTGGGAAGGCTCTACACAGCATCAAACAGGGCAATTTCATTTCAATCTGACTTGTTTATAGCCTGTGCTCCCATACATGATTTTTAATTCAAGAACTCTCATTTTAAAAGAAAAAAGTGAATACCATTTTTCCAAATATATTGGTTTTTACACAGTAGCAATTTACCTGGGATTAACTTCAAGATGGTAATTACTTGCAATGGTGCTGATTTCAATTTTCTTTTTGGATGGAGTCTGTGAACAAAAAACATGCAACTCTGTAAAATATTTAGTTAAGGCTACTTCCCCTCTGTCTTGTGTTTTTTTTACTTTTTATGACATAAAAAATTTATGCTTGCTAAAAAAGATGTAACCACCATTAAGATTTTAATTTCAATAGCCTCATTCTTTCAATTGCAAATATGTTTTACGTCTTCCTTCATACTCACTGTCACATCATCACTGTAAACCATCTGGATACCTCCTTTCACAGACAAAGTTACAATGAATATATGTATCAATAGTGTAATGGTTAAGGTCCTTGCTTTGAATGTGCCGGGATCTCACATGGGCACTGGTTCTAATCCCGGCAGCTCCACTTCCCATCCAACTCCCAGCTTGTGGCCTGGGAATGCAGTCTAGGACGGCCCAAAGCCTTGGGACCCTGCACCCACATGGGAGACCAGCAAAGAAATTTCAGGTTCCTGGCTTTGGATCAGCACAGCAATGGCCACTGAGCTCACTTGGGGAATGAATCATTGGACGGAAGCTCTTCCTCTCTGTCTCTCCTCCTCTCTGTATATCTGCCTTTCCAATAAAAATAAATAAATCTTTTTTAAAAAATGAATATATATATCAAGTGTTAATGTTTCTTATTAAAAAATAAAGGCAATCACACATATCTGTGTTTTGCTTTTCCAGCTCAACACATCTTGGTCATCTCTCAGACAACTAGTACTATTACAATTGTGTAACAGTCTGTACTGACGTGCCGAAGCTAGTCATGAGCATCTTGATGTTTGCTTTTGGTGATTCAAAGGCTACAACTGATGTTCTTGGGCCTCCTCCAATGTCTAGTCATTTTCACTGCTACGTGAGCCACATCCAGTAATTCCCTGCGCAGCCTGCTCTCAGCTCCTTCCCCAGAAGCCTATTTGGGATGTCAGGTGATTTCTCCCCTTTACACTGTGCAGCCCTGTCTTGCCCAGTCTGAATGGCCAGGAGCTGCTCCACACCTGTCTGGATGGGTGCCCCCACACATTCTGATGAATGCCCCACCCGTTAAACCTCGCTCCCTTGCTTGCCACTCCTCTCACATCTGAACATTTTTGCATCTAAAAAACAATTTTAAAAGATATGCTGAATTGGACGGGATGTGTTTTCTGAGCTTCAATAAAGTATGCATGTGTATAACATGTATAAATCAGTTGGCTTCCCAAAACATTCCAACAATTCAGTTTTTTACCGGCAATCAGCAAATACTCTTTGCTACATTCCCCACATACAGCACATTTTCTAACGCTTCTTCATTTGGGGCAGTTTTGACTCATACTGATGTCCACCACAAATGCCTAACATCTTTACACATGTCCCCTGCCCACTCCACTCTATTTCTCTTTTGAATATTTATAAACCAATTTAGTACTAGGTTATCTAACTTTCCATTGTCAATTTAGTAAATGTTTTAACATATTACCAAATTATCAGATATTTTGACAATCTACTATTTTTCTATTGACTGTGTGTATTATCTTATCAAATGAACTTTTAAAATTCATATATACCCAAGTATCTATTTCCTTTCTTCTACTGTTTCCATGCTTTCCAATGAAAGATACTTGACCCACAGGCAGTAAATGTCCTCTGCCGCAGTACAGTCTGATATTCAGTGTTTTAACACTGAAGTCTAATTCATCTGGAATTTACATTTTTATACTTTATGCACACTTTGTTACCACAAAGGGAACAAGTTATGCTGGTTAATTTTGCCAGCCCACTGATTTTAAACAGCCTCTTAACATTTCTGGGCTCCATATTCAGTTACGCTACTCTAATTCCCCATTTCTATGCTAATATAATATAGTTTTAGCCTTATAATATGATTTACAACCTGGCATAACACAAGCCCCTTCTCTAATCTCTTTCATAATTACTTTATCTAGTTCTTAGAAATGTATTCTTCTACAGAGATTTTTAAGATCATTTCCTATAATTAAAAAAGAAGTACCTGGATTTCAATCGTAATTTATACTATAACTGTAACCGAGGGAGAATGCTTTGCAATATTATGACTTCCATTTGAGAACATGCCACACATTACCATCTAAATTTTTCTTGTATATTAGTTTTTCCCTACAGAACCTGTACCCTTCTTTATAAATTGATCAGACATGTTATAAGATGCACCACTGACATCTGAAACTCACTGTGTCTAAACAGAGGCTAATTTTAGCTGGAGCCCAGCACTCTCCCCAAAATTCCATCAGGAGCACTCCCATCCATATGCAGCATAAGGTTTTTCCAGAAATACATTCTACCAGAGGCTATCAAGGGTATTAAAATGAGCATGACATAACTACATCAAACATTATATAAATAATCATAATCAAGGCAAAGCAAAATTTAAGAACTAAAAAAACAAACAACAACTTAATGCGACTGGAAACAGCAGTTTGGAGAGAAGGAGGCACTTCAGTTGGTTATCAGGTTTCATAAGCAAAGAACACGAACATGCATGCACAGCCCACAACACACAGAGCTGCAAGCTCGGCCGGAGCTAGACGACCGGAAAGTTCTTAACACTGTACACCCACCAGCCTCTTCTCCCAGTCAGCCGCCCATCTTATCAAGTCACTTGATGTCACATATAGAATTTCCAGTCTTGGCAGTATCTTCACTATTGTTCTTGCTCCCAGAACAATGAACTAGACAAACCTGAGTTCCAGTCCCGGCTGACACACTGATTTACAATGCAATGTGAACTCTACTTATACTTACTGTGATGGTCTGATGTTCGATTCTTAATTTCTCCACTCCAACACCATAAAGTTCGCGTAGGACACACATGATCCTTGTCTTTTTCCCAGCACCTGAGGGTCCATATACTAAGAGGTGAGGAAAGTCACCACACTGAACCTGGGGTGAAAGAACAAAACAAGGCATTTCCCGCTCATCAAACGGAACGTCTCTAGGTAGAATCAAATCACTTCTTAAGACTGCATTTTATATACCATGAAATTCAAGACTCAAATATGTGTCTGTGATAAACCCCAAAATGTTAATTTCCTCTGGTGCTTAGTTTGCACAACCTATATGCAGAGCAGAGCACATGTCAGATGTAGCTTTCAATGCTAGAAAAGCAAAAATCCCCAAATCTGGCTACTGGAATCTGTCAGAGAACTTTCGAAAACAAGGAATGTTTGACCACAGGGACCACCATCATCTATGAGCTTAAAACTCTGTACCTCTTAGAGAATGAGGCCCGACTCACTTTGGACTCTTACAACAAGCCTGTGGAAAGAACTGGGGGCATCTGGCTTCTTGGTAGGAGCACTTCCCAGGGGAGGAAGGCACCCAGCAAGTGTACCAAGTCTAACTTGGCACTCTAGGCCTGTGGTCTGACTCCGGCCCGGGCAAGTGAGGCCAGTACAGAGACAAAGCACGGAGGGGAAGCTGGAATTGGATCCACTCTCCCATCGCTGCCCTGCTGAGGCCTTCCGGGAAGAGAGCTGGGGGGGAAGAGGACTGCTTAGGGAACACAACCCAGCAAAGCACTGACCCGGAAGCTGAATGCCAGGGAGCTGGGAAGATCAGCCAGGTTAGGGGAAGGATGCGGACACAGTTACCATTAGTTGCATAAAGTCACTGGAGTCAAAAGTTCTCTAGCTAACCATTATATAGACGAAACAAAACAGATTCTAAACAGATGTGATAATTATGAAGTCCTCTATCTCTGGCACCGCAAAGAAAATCTCAAGGAAGTACTTATCTCTCAAGGAAGTACTTATCTTACACGGAGCCTGCAAACAGCAAACGCCCACGGAGGACTGCTGCTTTTGTCTTTTCAACTCTGACCTAACCAAATACAGAGAACAGCCCTTACACGGGGCTGACAGAGTCTCAGCTTCAACAATAAACCGGTGTACATCTCAAAAGCAACAACGTTAACACCGAAGACCAGTGTATCAAATTGCGGTACAGACGAATAATCACAATTTTGTGTAAGAAAAAGTAGCTGTAAAAAAAAAATTGTTTTCTATGACTTACAAAACCAGAGTCAAAGTTACTGCTGTCAGTGTGTCTCTAAAGTATAAATGCATTACATGTGGAATTAGTACAGATGCAACATCAATACTCAAGGAAACCTCAACCTTCAACTTCACAACGACTTTTTAAATGTTTACCAATGCCACAGGGATAGGTATACACGCGTATATGTATAAATGAGATTAGCTTTCTTTTTGCTTAATCATTCCACAGTTTCAAAAAGCACCTGTAATTCTGGGAAAGGTTAGGCATGAGAAGACCACGGGGGGGAAAAAATGCACCCGTAGTCACCTTACGCTACATTCAGATTTGTAACGGGACTGAATCATCGGCCTGCGGGGGCTGCAAATAACACCTCTCGGGACGCTCCTCAAGTTTGCTGTCAGGCACTTCGGGCTGGCTGCAAGGAGGAAAACAGCCTCCCCGTTCAGGAGCTGGACCCACGGGCACCTCGTCCCATCAGAGGCACCTCCACGCAGCATCCCGCAGCCAGCAGGGAGCAGGCGGCTTCCCCGTCGGCGCCCGGCCCTGCCCGGGGTCGCCCGCGCCTCCACGCTCCCTCGGACTCCGCGGCGACTCACCAGGTTGCGCAGCTGGGCCGCCTGCTCCTTGTGGTAGTCCAGGCGCGCCAAGGAGCAGGGCCGGTACTTGTCCACCCACAGGCTCATGGCAGCTCCACGGCCCGCGCGCGCCAGAACCCCGCGGCCCTGACGAGTTTTCCCGCGAACGCCGCGTCTCCCGACGTCACCGGCGGCACGCCTGCGCAAACGACTCCAAGCCGCGCGGCCTACGGGAGCCGCGTGGGGACAGACTGCCCCGCCTCGCGTCTCCACCTAGTTCTGCTGCTACTACTGGTTATTTCCTGGGGTTTTATTTTGTTCTCCTGTTCTTGGTATTCAGGAACCTAGGAAGACTACTTCACGGCGTTACTCTGATGGGATGTGCGTCAAGTCCAGGAGCCTCGGATGGCACTCCTTCCTGGAGCCCTGTCCTGAGGTGTCTCATTCACTCACTGGATTCATTCCACAGAATTTCAGGAAGCCGCCATCCTAGGATTGTGTTCTTGGTACCAGAACACTCCTGGCTCAGGGTTCCTCTGTGTTGACATGCACCCAGTAAAGCTTCATGGGATATTTTTAAAATGTTGCTAATCCTCACTCTGCAGTTACCTCCCTTCTTCAACATTGTTAAGGGATTGAAAACCGATCGAAAGACCCTGTAAAAATGCCACAGTGTGGCCTGCGGGGAAGAAGACTGCAGAATGACAAGCCATTCTGAGAACAAAATGTTTGAAAGCTTCTGTGCATTAAAACGAACATAGCAATGAGACACCCTCAGGAAAACGAGTCCTCTGCAAGACCCCATAAAATGTGTCAGTCAGGCTGCACATCGGGCACACAGTGCAGTTTCCTACCGGCATGGAATATTAAGCCCCACTTACTTCATGCTTTCACTTTGTTTGTGGTTCAGGATCCTGAGTCCTGTCATTCTTCTGCCATGTTTTACAGAACGGATGAGCCTTGCCTCAAAGTGCCCCACCCTTCCAGGTGTTTAATATGACATTACAAGGCTCTTCTTTGAATCTTACCAAGTGAGGTACTCCAACGGGAAAGAACATTATCGTACATAATCACAAACGCCACCAAGACACATTTCAGGTGTGGCCCTTGTGCTCAAGCAATTTGCTGAAACAGGTCTGAAAGTGTTTCTGCCTCTGGACACACTGATATGCAGCGTTACCTAAGCTGGTTCCCTCACTTCCTTAGGCTGGCCTAGCTTTATTCAATTTGCTGAGGCACCTGCCTGAGCACACTGCAACACTGCACAGATCCTTCACACGTCCTTTGCCCCTCTCCTATTGGATTCAAACGAGGGGAAAGTTTTGAAGTGAGAAGAGCGCACATCGATAAGAAGCAATGGTGTTGAAGTGTCATCTATGTCAGTATGGGAATTATGCAACAGGAGACAATGCAACAAATGATTTGAAGAAAACAAAACCAGGTGTTGGGATGATTGGTGACTCGGCAGAACAGAGAGACTTTTAGCGCAAAGGACAACTTCAGTAAGGAGAAGTTGTTGAAAAAGGAGTCAGCAGGCAACCAATGGGTTGTGGGGTCCAAGGGAGAAGAAACACCACCGAAGGACAGGACGAAGAGACACAAGAAAGATAGTTAGTTCACCTACCATCACCGGGTTTTGGAAATCAAAATGCAGCACCCAGTTAAACTTGCATTTCAATTAATATTTTAGTATGTCTCAAACAATACTTCGAATAAAAAAATTATCTATCTGTAATTCATGTTTAGATGTTCTTTTATCTGCCATCCTAATCCAGAATTCTGAATATGTGGGATGTAAGGATGGCTACAATGGAAGTGGAGTCCTTGGGAGGGCCAGAAAGTAGAAGTTATCCAAGAAGAAGGCATAGCTATAAAACTAGGGTTGTTAACCTATAGCTCCAATCACTTAATGATTGTGACCCTTGGGTTCTCCAGCTTTAAAATGAAGTTAAAGGGATCTAATTTTCATGGCTCATTTGAGGATTAAATAAGGTGGCACAAATACCTAACACATATTAGACTTTTATTTTGATTAACAAGGACATAGCCATAAATATACCCATGAAAGGTCATCACAACAAAGATGGTAAGAAGACACCAAGGTTGCTAGGTCAAATCATCACTTGCCTCACTTGAACAAAAGTGAGAGGGCTGACAGTTAACTGCATGCAAACATTAACAAGTGCATGGTTACTTTATTTGGGTTCTTTGGTGAAGTTTAACAGGCTACTCCACCACTTTCACCTGTGGAAAAAACCTACATTTGATTGTGCCAGAGAAAGGACTAAGACCCTTCTGCAGGCTAGAAATAATTTTGTTTTTATTCCTTTAAAAGGAGTGAAGAAACAAGTTTTACGGATCTTAAGAGGCTACAGATCAGTTAAGAAGGAATGCACATTATGTTTCTTTGATCTACCACTAAAAATACCTAAAAGGAGAAAACAATAAAACAGTATCAACTAAAGCACTTTGGGGGATGGGGTGTGGCATTAAGTGCTTTAAGCTGCCACCCATAGTGCTGGTGCAAGTCAAAGTTGTAGCTGCTCCCTATTAATGACCTGGAAAAGCAGCAGAAGATAACCCATGTGCTTGTGCAGTGTTCTCACTTCAAAACTATCAAAAAGTTGAAAGTGGTGGTTAGCCCAGATGAAGCTCCTAACTTCTGGCTTTACTCTGACCCAACTCTGGGCATTGTGGTAATTTCAGGCATGAACTAGAAGATGGAAGATTTCTCTCTCTCTCTCTCTCTCTCTCTCTCTCTCTCTCTCTCTCTCTCTCTCTCCCTCTCTCTCTGCTTCTCTCTGTCTTTCCTCTTCCCCCTTCTTCTTTCTTCCTCTATTTTTCATTCTCCTTCTCTCCCCCCTTCTCCCTTTATATCCCCTTTCCTCTTTCTCTGTAACTCTACATTTCAAACAAATAAATCTTAAACAAAATATCTCTGGTTTTAACACCATTGTTTGATTTTCTTCTTTTTTCCTACACTGGAACATATTTGGAGAGCCCTACGTTGGGATGTATTTGGAGATACCTTTTGGGAAATAACTCAAAGTTTTGCTGGCTTATGATTTCTATTTCAAAGGGCATTGGCAGCATCCAGTCAGGATTCCATTTCCTCATTCAAGGAGGACCCATGAGCAAATTCCTTTCTGTACCTCAAAAATGGCTAATAAATCATTAATAGTCAGTGGACTGTACTTAATGGAATCATGAAACCAAATGACTGGGTTCTGGAGAACGGAATATACGCTACAAGGACCAATGACACATGTCATTTTTCACATCTATATTACAAAATCTGTACGATTCTCCATAGTCTGACTGGGCTGTTTAATACAAGGAAACAGCAGTAAAGTCTGGGTTAGCAGGGGACAGCTGAGGTACTAGGAAGGAAGCTGAATTCCTCAGACTTAGCTTAGGTCACCCTGATAAAAGCATACCAGGTTGCTTTTTTGAGTGGACGTTGTGGTGCAGCAGTTAAGACAACACCTGGAACGTCCATAGCCACATTGCAGTATTTTGTTTGAGTTCCACCTGCTCTGCTTCCACTCTAGCTTCCTACTAATGTGCACCCCACAAGGAGTAGGTGATGGCTCAGATACCTGAGTCCCTTGCCAGAGACCAGCTCCGGCTGACTTGAGAGCTTGCAAAGGATGCGTGGATTGGCAAGAAGACATGAAGGAGGAGGCGTGGACCACTATGGCATGATGCTCATAATGGACAATGGAAAAAAGATGCCTTCTTTATTCTGAAATCATCACAAGCTTTTGCATAACATCAAATTGTTCCATTTATACTTCATGGTTAAAAGAATGGTTACAAAAACAATTCTAAAAAATATTATTATTATTATTTTACTTGAGAGAAAACAGTTTCAGCAAACCATTGTCCATTCAAAGCTGCAGGCACCCGGCTGACGTCAGGAACTCCACGGTTGGCAGGACAAGCGGTTTACTTATATCCAAAATCAATTTTCACTAAACCTAAACCAATATTACTTAAAATATCAAGAATACAGAATTAAAAGAAAAGCTTGTGAATGAAAGGAATTTATAAAGGCATATATCCTGGATTCTTTTTTAAACCTCATAATCAGTCATATACTAACTGCCCTCACTTTCACCTAGTACTGATTCAACTGTTTTTTTTTTTTTTTCTTTGTTAAAGGGCAGTGAAAGGGATCAGGGTAACTCGGCCTTTCTATGAACAGAGCGCTTTTATAAGAAACTTCTTTTTTTCTTTATAAACTATTTTTGTTACCCTAAATACAAGTGCTAACATAAGATAGAAGTTTTAAATCATTTTTCTTTGGGGGTTCACATTTGTCTCCCTTTAGAAGATGTCCCATATACTTTCGGCTTTCTGTGGTGAGACCCCAAAGTGCAGTATTTCATGTGTTGTAATATTTCCAGGCTGCACGGTAATCAAATTCTTTGTACCCCCACGATTGCCATCTGTTCGAAGATATTATCAAGCTATTTCTTAAGGAAAACATTACTTATTTTAGGGCAAGCTCCAGGACAAAGGTGGACACGTAACAGGATGTTTGGAAACATTGTGGGCTTAATTGTACTGTTTTATAAGCTTTAATGTGTGTCATTGCCTTAAGCTGCTAAAGACTCTTTTAGTATAACATGATTGGTCAGTTTGAGGTGTTATACCAGTTACAGGAATCACTTCACATTTGCAGAAAAACAACAACAACCAACACCCTCAGGAGAATTCTATGAGACATCAGAGAGGTGATCGAGTGTCCATACAATGGGGTGAGGCAGCAGTGAGGTGATTAGAGACATTCTGCTGGGTCTTGCCACGCAGTCAGAAACTCCTCCTAGCCTTGCTAACCAAGGAGCTGTGCTTGTCACACCCTCTCCGTCTGTCCCAACTGCGTGGCTTCCCGGGGTCCCTGGCACTCACATGAGATTCAAATAGAGTTTCTGCCTCCTGGATTTGGTATGGCCCAGTCCTGACTATTCCAGGTTTTGGAGAAGTGAATCAGGGAATGGAATATCTATCAGTCTTCTTGGTTCTGTCACTATGTTTTCCAAATAAATGAAATTTTGAAACTTGAAGAACAGAAGACACTAATAAATCTAATTAGAGTCCCTGGATTCAAATCCCAACTGTTCAATTTAGTGTTCTGATACTGTTAACAGTTTGAAATTCTTAATAATTTCTTAACAAGTCGCTAATATTTTCATTTTGTACTGGTGCCTAAGAATTATACGGCAAATCCACATCCATTATTATTGATGATGAACATGTGGGTTGCTCTCATGCTTTGATCCTTAAGAATAATATTACTGAACATTAGTGTGCTTATTTTTGAGTCATTATAATTCCTGGATGCTAAATTGAAAAAAAAAATCATCTTCGTCAGTAAATTCTGACAAAAATTTCCAAAAATATCTATGTCAATTTAAATACCCACCAGGAAAGTCTAAACCTTAAACATTTAATATTCTCCCTATTAAGCACATTTTTGTTATAGTAAGACACATATAGTATAAAGTCATAACTTGAGCCATTTATACTTTATGGTTTAATAACATTAAGCATTTTTACACTGCTGTACCACCACTATCACAATCCACCTGCAAATCATTTTTATCACCCCAAACTGAGACGACTCTGCACCTATTAAACCATGGCCACTAAACTAATAACCTCAAACATCTGGTTAACATCATTATACTCTCTGCTTCACATTAGTTTGACTACTCTACATACTGCATGTAAAATAGGGCTTTTTGTATCAGTTGTGTTTCACTTAACCTAATAGTTGCAAGATTTGGCCATGTATAAGAATTTTCATCGTGTTGCTTAGCGATATATCACAATTTACTAATCCATTCATCTGCTCATTGGACATTTGGGTTGTTACCACCTTTTGGCTACTATGAGTGATACGACAGTGAATATAGATGTACAAATATCTGCACATGCTCACACTTGCAACTGTTTTACACGTCTATCCAGATGTGGAATTGCTGTCTTACGGTGATGTTATATATAATGTACTGAGTCACTGGTACACTGGTCCATGGCACCCTGAATCATTGCAATCCCACCAACAATACACAAAGGTTTCATTTTTCTATATCCTCAAAAACTGACAACTTAAAAAAAAAGTTTTTTAGCCACCTTGGTGAATTTGTACAGAAATTTCACTACAGTTTTAAGCATCTTATCATGTGTTTAGCATAATCAAAAGAGATGTTTTTTTGTAAAATGCCTATTCAAGTCTTCTTTGCCAACATTATGAGAGTATCAGTGAAAATTAGTCAACAAATTGAAAGATGGAAATTATACGTCTTCCAGTTTTGTGTTATTGTCTAAAGGAGATAAATGCATCTGTGCAAAAATAGCATTTCTTTGATTTAGTGCTCCTTATTTAGCCCATTAGAGGAAACCCAACAAAGACAAGATATTTGAGATCTTTCATTAGATTTTGTCTTTCTGTTCACCTGCTGTTCATGATTAAATCTGTTGTGACCAAAGATAATTTGTCAAAGTGGCAACAGTGCTGCTGATTTGCTTTTTCCCTAGAACAAAGATTCATCTTGTAGCTCTTCACATTATTATTAATCTCCTGCTTCTTAGTATCACCAATTCTTGACCTGCTTCTTTACAGCAGCCATGAACTAGAATGCCAAAAGCAGCAGACAGTCAAACACAAGGGAATAAAAGAGAAAGAATCCACAGGAACGTCCTCCTTACTTGGACAGCTACAGAAAGGACACCAATCAATGATGAAAATTTTTCTATGTCCTGAGAAAAACTCAAGGCAGAGTTTCTTATGTCCTTTCCAGAGAGAAACGATGACACTGTGCAGGCCCACAAAATGCACCTTCACACTGGATTCAGCCTGCACCCCTCAGTGTGCCGACTCTGCTCAGCTCTCATGACAGATCCTTCAAACCGCCTCAGAAAGAAAAGAAACGGGGCCCGGCGTGGTGGCGCAAGTGGTTAAGTCCTCGCCTTACAACCCCGGGATCCCATATGGGCGCCGGTTCTAATCCCGGCAGCCCCGCTTCCCGTCCAGCTCCCTGCCTGTGGCCTGGGAAAGCAGTCAAGGACAGCCCAAAGCTTTGGGACCCTGCACCCGCGTGGGAGACCCGGAAGAGGCTCCTGGCTTCGGATCGGCATAGTATCGGCCCGTTGCGCTCACTTGGGGAGTGAATCATCGGACGGAAGATCTTCCTCTCTCTCTCTCCTCTCTCTCTGTACATCCGCCTTTCCAATGAAAAAATAATAAAAATAAATCTTTAAAAAAAAAAAAAAAAAAAAAAAAGAAAAGAAACGGTCCAAACTCAAGTCATGTGTATTGCAATGTGTTACCCTTTGCTTGACCCTTGACAGAAACTTCCGGTGGCAGGTAAAATTAAAACTGAGATTAGTTGTCTCAGAGGAGGTTAAATCAGTTTTTTAACCTTTTAAAAAAGATTTAGAGAGAGAGATCTTCCATCCACTGATTCATTCCCCAAATGACCACAGCTGAAACCATCTGAAGCCAAGAGGCAGGGCCTTCTTCCGGGTCTCCCACATGAGTGCAGGGGTCCAAGGTGTTGAGCCATCTTCTACTGCTTTACTAGTCCATAAGCAGAGAGCTGGATTAGAAGTGGAGCAGCTGGGATGCAAGCCGGTGCCGATATGGGAAGCCAATTCTTCAGGCTACGTATTAGCCTGTTGAGCCACCATGCCAGTCCACTTCCATTTGGATTGTGAAGCGGAGATGACTCACTCCTTCAGCAATATTGGTACCCAGCGGCTGATACACTGTCATCTGAAAAGCTATCACTCTGACCTTGCAGGTTAAAAGGCCTTACCCTGTATTAGTTTATGAAAAAAATGTGTAATATAAAATGCATGATTTCTATTTCAATATTTGATGATTAATCATGTTTTCCAAAGATGATAGCTTGCTTACAACTGAAATTCTGTAAAAGCAATGTGCTTCTGACCATGTATTAATTCATTTCCAATACCAATAATCTGCTATGTGGAAATCAATCACCTGTTCCACATCTGGAGTTAAAAAGCTCAGATATTCCTTCCATTTATTTTAAGAGATGAGCAATATGCTATACCCAGTCGATAGAATCCTGTGAAATATAGAAAGCTTTTGCTATAAACAATGGCAATAAAGAATACAAGAATGAATCAAGGTTTGACTTCCCTATTGATTATCCTTGTACTTCATTCCTCTTTTATGTGCCTCACACTTTCTGGCCAAATATTCTACTACATCTCTCATTCCCCCTACGTCCCAATTTAGGAATGATCACATTTCATAAGAACCCCTTATCTAGGGCCCGGCGCGGTGGCGCAAGTGGTTAAGTCCTCGCCTTGCACGCCCGGGATCCCATATGGGCGCCGGTTCTAATCCCGGCAGCCCCGCTTCCCTTCCAGCTCCCTGCCTGTGGCCTGGGAAAGCAGTTGAGGACGGCCCAAAGCTTTGGGACCCTGCACCCGCGTGGGAGACCCGGAAGAGGCTCCTGGCTTCGGATCGGCATAGTATCGGCCCGTTGCGGCTCACTTGGGGAGTGAATCATCGGATGGAAGATCTTCCTCTCTGTCTCTCCTCTCTGTATATCCGCCTTTCCGCCTTTCCAATAAAAAATAATAAAAATAAATCTTAAAAAAAAAAAAAAAAAAAAAAAATTTAAAAAAAAAAAAAAAAAAAAAAAAAAAAAAAAGAACCCCTTATCTAAAGGGGAGGCTTTCAGTTGTCATAGCTTCTGCTGTGGTACGTTTGAATATTAGTTACTAGAAATTGAGTTTCAAAAAACAGTCACATTAATTCATCATCTCAAGGACCCCTGTAGTTTTAGATCATGTTTTTTTTTTTAAAAAAAAGCCATTGGTATCTTAAATTTATTTATGATATTGCCATTAAAAATGTTTCTGCAATCCCTATACAGAATTTAATTGTAAAAGCAGATAACATCCTGGGTCCAGGGCCATAGAATAATGGTTAAGGTCCTTGCCTTGAACGTGCCTGGATCCCATATGGGCACCTGGTCTAATCCCAGAGGCCCTGCTTCCCATCCAGCTCCCTGCTTGTGGCTTGGGAAAGCAGTCAAGGACGACCCAAAGCCTTTGGACCCTGCACCCACGTGGGAGACCTGGAAGAGGCTCCTGGCTTCGGATTGGCTCAGCTCCAGCTGTTGTGGTCACTTGGGGAGTGAACCATCAGATGGAAGATCTTCCTCTCTGTCCCTCCTCTGTGCATATCCACCCTTCCAATAAAAATAAATAATTTTTTTTAAAAGTAGATACATTCCGAATGTGTTTTATTATGAAAAGCACTGTGGCTTTCTGTGACTCTATGATTTCTATTCTATTCAGTTAGCTTGTTTCATCTTGTTTTAACACACATCTATACATTATAAGAAGCTTACTTAACATACATTTTTATAAAACACTGTTAAAAATACTTTAAAAACCATCACCAGTTGAAAACAATAATGAAAATGAATGGATATCATGGCATCTTTCCTCAAGTTTACAGAAAGGGGAATGTTTATAATAGGCTAGACAGTCTACTGTGGAAACTAACCTCAGAATGTATAAACCCTCAAAAATGACAGATTTCTTCTTCTCACTTATGTCAAGCCAAGAACAAGTGACCCTGAGTAGCAGGTTGCTGTCCGGCAGGTAGGATTAAGGGGTCCCTGGCTCCTTTCATGCCTTGTCTGTCATTTCAAGGGATGATCTCCAAGGTCATGCTGCTTGATTGTGATGTGGCTTAGAACATAATACCCCAAAAAATGTGGCATCGTGACATATTTTATATTGCTAAATCTAAGAAATTTGAAAAATGGCAGGTATAGGAAGACCTTTGGCAGCTTTCCTGGAGCAGATTATTAGATCCATGTGTGAGTATACTTCCTGTACTCCAAGAAGAGGGGTGTGATACACTTAAACAGCAAAAGGATGGACTTGTGTTGCTGAAGGGCTATGCTATTGTAATATATGAGGGAAAATGGGGCAGAGGGAATGGAGTGTGGAATGGAGAATCCCTGTGCTTATGAAACAGTATCGTGAAAATGAAATTAAAGACTCCCACTTTTTATTTTCATTCTATTTCAGATCTTTTTCGTTATCTCCATGAATTATTTTATTACTTTGAATTGCTTTTTCCTACCTTGTTTCTTACTACTCTCTGAGCATGTTCCAGGTGTTTTATTCTTATGATCCTTCTGGCGGCTTAATTTCTACTGTTCAAAGTCGTATCTAATCATTGAAAAGCAGTGCAAAGATTTTTGTTGTCATAAAGCATTGTCCCCTTTTCAGACTTCCTTTCATTAGTTGTCTAACATAATATTCATATAGCTATGGTACTTAACCTGCACTACTGTAGAGATTTATTTATTCACTTGAAAGTCACATTTTCAGCGATTTTCAATTTTGTCCTGAGCAACATGCAGGCATTTCTCAGAGTTCATGAAAGAACTCTGATAAGTAACAGAAGATTGGTAGCACAGACTGATTCCAAAAAAAGATAAATGACATGTATTCTCAACGTGTGTATCTACTGGGACTGCATCTGGTCACGAGGAGAGGGAATGTGACTCAGTGGGGTGACCAAATAGGGCTTGATTTCTCTCACACAAGAGAGCGACCCCAAGACAGGCAGCTAAGGGATGGTGCAGCAACACCCCA
Source organism: Ochotona curzoniae (assembly GCF_017591425.1). NCBI lineage: Eukaryota > Metazoa > Chordata > Mammalia > Lagomorpha > Ochotonidae > Ochotona > Ochotona curzoniae. The sequence goes on from NW_024466502.1 coordinate 53,286,879, forward strand.
CTGCAGACAATGCCTCGGGCCCTTCAGCTAGTAGCTTTCACCCTTATGTATGTCTTATAGTAGGAACAGCCTGTCCTGACCCCAGACTTCAGTCCACTGAGCCAAAGAAAAGGAACTAGAAAGAGAAACTTGGGCAATATTTCAAGGGAAAAAAACCCTCTCCTTCCAGCCTCCTAACAGGCAGTTTCATACAGCTCATTGTTTAGAATTGTGTCAGGTAACTATCCTTGCTAGAAGCCAGAATCAGAAATGTACTTTCTTCCTAAGCTGAGAATCCTGATGTCCCCAAATAAATCTGAGTTCTAACAATAACAAAACAAGAAAGGTCGTATATTTAGTAGGAAACAACTAACACCTGCCCAGACAGGCTTGGAGTGAGAGTTGAGTGAATGGTGAGAAATGAGTGGAAAATGAGACAGGTGCAAGAACAAAAGGCCTTTCATATTATGCCCAGGGGACTTAAATTCACCAGATGAGATTTATTGTAGGGAGGAAAAAAAACAAAGCCTGGAAGCAGCATGAAAGTATTATGATTGGAGCAAATAGATAGTAAAGCTGAGAAACCAGTCAGAAATGCAACAAGAACTTTAAAGCATTAGCAGGAATCTTCTCTAAGACAGCAAATTAAGCAAATTTACAAGACGTTTAGGTGGAACTGACACAATGATTATGAATGAAGTAATTGTCAAAAAGATTTCCAAACTTCTATATTCAAATGACTGAGTCATAACAAACTCACTAAAGTAAAAAAATTTCAAATGAATTTTAAATAGAATTATTTCTATATGTGATCTCTATATCATAAACCTAACGTTATAGCCAAAGCCCTTAGTGAATGTTGTAGATAAACACACGAGAACATGCTCTGTCTCTTTGGTTCCCCTTCTACGTTAATTCCTTTATTGGCAATTTGGAAATAAATTTTCATATATGACATGCTAAAATAGAAATATCACAGCATCTTTGAATAAAGAATAGCTACGACAAGCAATCACTGTAAAGAAAATTTGCTTTCTTTTCCAAGGGAGCAAGTTTTTAACTAAATAATTGTTTTTTTCCCCTCAAGAATGTTAACTGTTATTGGATGAAAAAGTTGAGTTTTCAGTGGATCCCAGAAAAAATCAATTCTTTTTTTCTGAATTTTAAAGTCGTCACTGTTATTTCTCAAAGTAAACACTATAAAGCAACAGAGCCTTTCAGAAACTTCTATTCAATATTATTCAAAGACTGTTCTCCAAAGATGCAGATTACAGTGCCCCACAGTGGCCTGGAACGTAATAGGGCATCTTCCACAGACACAAACAAAGAAACCCTATTTACAAATGGTATATGGTAGGAATATATGGCGTTCCTCTCCCGATCCACGGGCTTACTTTCTGCAGCATCAGTTATTCGCAGTGAAACATGGTCTGAAATTATGAAATAAAAATTTCACAAATAAATAATTTGTAAGTTTGAAATTGCACACCATTCTGAATATTGCAGGATGGTTCGATAGCATTCCACTTGGGATGCAATCATCTCTTTGTCCAGTATGCCCAGGCTGTATATGCTGCATTCCTATTAGTCACTTGGCCACAAACTCAATTATCAGCTCAGCTGCCACTGCATCATAGCACCAAAACATAAAAATGGCGATGTTGGTAACTTGCATAGGCCAAAAGAAGCTATAAACTCATTTCTTTCAATGAAAAAGTGAAAGTCCTTTTTTAAAGATTTATTTGTACTGCAAAGTCAGATATAGAGAGAAGACTATCTTTCAACCAATGATTCACACCCCAAGTGATCCCAAAAGCCAGAGCTGAGGAGCTCCAAAGCCAGGAGTGAGGAACCTCCACCAGGTTTTCCACGCAGGTGCAGGGTGCCAAAGCATTGGACCATCCTTGACTGCTTTCCCAGGTCACAAGCAGGGAACCGGATGGGAAGCGGGTTTGCCAGGGTTAGAACCGGTGCTCATATGGGATCCTGGCACATGCAAGGCGAGGACTTCAGCTGCTGAGCTACCGAGCCGGACCCAAAGTAAAAGTTCTTACTATCATCATACATGCACACAGGAAAGTCGTATAGCATATATAGCACAGTTTGGTACTACTGGGGTTTTGTACATCCACTTGGGGATCTCCTGCTTATAAAAGGGGACTACTATGTATGTTTCCTAGAGCTGATACAACAAATTACCACAAACCAGGTATGTTATGATAATAAAATGCCATAGTTCTCAGGGTCAGAACCACATCAACGTGTTTGCCAGATGTTTTCCGAGCTTCTGGTCGTTAGCAGTAATCCTTAGCCTTACTTGATCTGTAGAGCTATCACTTTGTCTCAATCGGTACAGTCTTTTCATCTGGATATTCTTGTTGATGTCTGCATGCCTCAAATGTCTTACTCTTTTTTTTTTTTTCTCACAAGGACACAAATCATTGATTTGGGGGCTCGTCACAAACCTAGGATCCTCTCATAACAAGATTAGAATCAAACTTAATTCTAACTACAAGGCCATATTTCCCAATGCGGAGTCAGAACAGAGTCAAAATTTTTGGAGGGGAGCCGATGCAGTCCATGAGAACGACCAGTCCTCAAAGGAACAGCAAGCCTGTATTCAGAGTGAATCCCGCTATGGAATTCCATTCAGCCTTGTTTTCAAGTGTCTCTGATGGAGAGGTCTGTTCCAGTATATTTCCTACAGACTGAATTTTTTCTTCATTAAATACTTTAAAATTGATGAAGGGTTTTGGAATTATTGAATCATCAATATTTTTTCTTTCCCTTATAGCAATAAATCAAAGACAGACAGACTATTGCCTAATTTCCTCACATGCTTTTCCTTTCATTATTGCAATTTCATTCACTAGATGAGTTTACCCTGAACATCTTCATATTTTCAGTTAACTTTTATTTACAGTTTTAAAATAGGAACCTATGAACCATGAAAAGGCTAAAAAAAAATCAACTGAACTCCTTTGATGTTAACCAAAATGTATATGTCTGTTAGACATGTAAATAATGTTAAAATACATTATAAAGACTGAACTTTAAGATTAAAAATTTTTGAAAGGTATTAAATTTAAAAAGTGCTTAAAATTTGGCTCTCTGTGGTTGGCAGAGATTTCGTTTGTAGTTGACAAGAACATGGAACACAACTTTGTATTTTAAATGATCGTGACTGATCAAAGGGACAAATAAAGATATTTGAAGTACCTTAAATGTAGCTTTGACGTAAGGAGGTTTTAGAAAAAAATTTTCCCTATAGAGTGTAATTAAATGCATTCCAACATCGTGAGGTTTCAAAATAGTGTGTACAGAAATACGGGTTTCCTTTATTCAAACTCCAGTGGAGTAAGACAGACAGTAGGCACCTGATCCCTTTCGAAGCTGATGAGCACCGTGAAGACCACAGCAAGGTGATGTGACTGACTGTGACAGGGGTATAAGGTGAGAGATGCTTTCTTCTTTGGCTGATGTAGTTATGGCAGCCCACCTTAAAGGGATGCTGCTAGAACCCAAGAATGTAGAGAGAGATTTTTTTATATACCAATACGACTAAAAGGACTGAGAGTGCTATTACTAAGATCAAATTCATTACTTCTCACAGTAAGCAGTCTAAAGACAGGGAAAAAAAAATGTCAATGACTTCAAAATGAAAGTTGAAGCCAGAACATTTATTTCTGTACTGATGACTCATCCAGAGACCTGACTGAGCTGAATGGGGATGGCCAGAAGCCAACCTGCAGCAGGAGAGTTGCTTCAAACTCAGGCCCTGCGCTCAGAAGCAATTTTATTCTATCAGTGCTGGTCCTGAGAGAAGCAAGCTCTTAGTAGCACGCAGCTGTAAACGCTTACACTGGATCTCTGGGAACCCTGGCTGCAGTCCACCACTGTTCCCCTTTTCTGATCCACAACCTGCATAAAGTTCCTTGGGAGGATCCTGATGCTGGAAGGATAGATCTAGAATGATCGAGAGCATGAAGGGAAGGTTTAAAAGTGCCCAATTTGAGGTAGAGAAGCTGATAGAGGCATTGCAGTTCTTAGCCTCATCCTCTCAGAGCTGTAGAAGAGGACTGCTGCAGAGAATAACCCAGCAGAAGGTCTACCCTGAAGTTACAGTCGGGCTTAATTTTGCATCAGATATCAAGTTTCAGATGCTCTTCAAGATCAACCAATAGCCACTACTAGTAATATTTTTAATTCTCTTTAAAACCCAAATGCCTCAGTCACATGCCATAAAATGTGCGCAGTCACTCAGTGTTAACAAATGTGTACAGAGGCATAAGTGCCTCACAATGCAGAAGTGACCGATGCCATGACCACATGGAGTCTCTTCTGCTTCTGTTTCATGCCCATCTTGCATCCCTGGGTTCAAGAACACTGATCTGCTTCTAGATCTTTCATAGAGGTGCATATAAATTTAGTCTTACTGTATGTGGCCTTTGTGTCTGGAGATTATCACTCTTGCCTGGAATTTCAGAAGCTCCTTATGTTTGTATTTAACAAATATTCCACTATGTGGAAACACAACAATGTATCGGTTAACCTCTCAACAGACACTGGGGTTATTTCCACTTCTTTGTAGTAAGAATGAAGACACTATCAAAATTCATATACAAGTCTTTGGTGGAAATATACTTTCATTTTTCTTGCATAAATATCTGAATGGAACGGCTGGGTTGTAAGATCATTAGAAACTCCCAGTTTTCCAAATGTGACCATACCATTCTGTATTCCCTCCAGGTCTATACAAAGGTTTCCTGCCAAAATCTAACATCCTGTCTGTACACACATATAGAACCTGCCCTGCCCAATCAATGTACCCATGCACTTGATTGAACATGTGGTGCTGCTATTGTTTTTATTTTTGTTTCCTGAATGGATAGTAACGTTAAGTATTTCTTTTCAGATGCCTATCGACTATTCATAGGCCTCCTTTATGCAGGGTCTGATAAAATCTTCGGCCCACTTTCAATTGGTTTTATTCTTTTTATTAAATTATAGAACTGATTTATGTAATATGAATGCAGCCCCTTGTGATATACAGTATCATGTATATTGTCTCCAAATATTTGATCTTTTCATTTTTATTCATGTTCCTTTTGATTAATAACAGAATACTCTCTTTTTCCCAATGTATTGATGATTTTTCATTTCTGTTTTAAATCATCACGCTCCTAACTGGAGAAAATTTAAAAACTCAATCTATATAATTAAGGATTGATCAATGATGAAATACATATTGCTTACAGCATTAAAGGAATGTTCAATAAACATAAATGCACATTTTACTAATATTAGTTTTCCACAGCTGCTGTCACAAATGACTACAAATGGAGCAGCCTTTCTACAATCTCATAGTTTGATCATTCGGACATCACAGCTGGGTTCAGATGGCTCTCTCCTACTATGTCACAAGGCTTTAGCAGGGCCACATACTTCTCCAGAGGTTTTTAAAATGAGTCCACATTCAAGTTTGTCCAGATTGCTAACAGTATTCAGCTCATGAGTCATAGCACACAGCCATCCAGTTCCTTGCTGGTTGTCTGCTGGGCTTGTTCTCCGTTTCTGGGGACTGCTCACACTTCCTAGGGCTTCCCTACTCCCAGGCTAAGCAATGCTGGTAGAGTTCTTCTCTTGTCTCATCTTTCCTGCCCGTGTTCTTCAGTTTCTCTGACTCTTCTTCCTTCTGCTTCCACTCACTAAGCAATAGATTATACACAAAATAACACAAAATAACTTTCCTATTTAGCTCAACTGAGTAGTAATCCTAATTCCACTTGCAAATGCTTCCTCAGTGGCATACCTAGGTTCATATGTGGATGACCAGGGAATGGGAATTTTCAGGATGCACCTTTCAGATTCTACCTACCAGATCAATGTTACAGTTTATGTGGAAACAAACAAACAAACAAACAAACAAAAACAATATCTGACAGGTTGAACTAGAAATGTTAACATTTTTACATTGGAAGTGAGAATATGAGACCTTAGAGAAATAATTCATACTGAGGTTAAATATTAGCTTACAATGTAAACATTACAGATGAAGGGCACAGCACAATGGCTCAATGGCTAAACTGTCACTATGCAAGCTCCAGGATCCCACTGGGTACTGGTTCCTGTCCTGGCTGCTCCAATTCCCAACCAGCACCCTACTTGTGGCCTGGGAAAGCAGTGGAGGATGAACCAAAGCCTTGGGCTCCTGTACCCACGTAGGAGACCCGAAGTAGGCTTCTGGCTCCTGGCTCTGGATCGGCTCAGCTCCAGCTATTTCGGCCATTTGGAGAGTGAATAGTGGATGAAGGTTTTTCTGTATCTCCTTCTCTCCATAAGTCTGATGTGACTTTCCAATAAAAATAAGTAAATCTTTAAAAAAATAATAAAAACATAGATGTTAGATGAAGAGCAATTACATTCTACTGAACAGATGGCCATTCTTTAATATTTAACTACTGTTATATCGAGTGTGAAGAAAGAAAACTTATTTTTTTTCAATTAATCTGATGAATACTCAAAATAATCATTTAATAATATTTTGAATCCACACACCTACAGTCCTAAGGAGTATGTTTATTGAGAGCTTGTTGACCTACTTGATGAGAGATGCCGAACATTCATGATGGAAAAGCTCCGAAGAGTATCAAGCATTAAAGGACTGAAGATTCTTCCTCTTTTACCTTTTCTCCCTATCTCACGGAAAAGGTACAGGAAAATAAACACAATGCAATAGCTGGTCAGCTGCTGACCAGGTCTGTCAGAATGGGTGCCTGAAACAACCACAGAGCCTTTTCTCGCAGCTATGAAGACTGGGAAATCCAAGATCAACCATGAACAGGATTGGCTGCTGCTGAGGCAGCTCTTCCCAGTTTGCAGTCACACACGAGACCATCTCTCTCTGTCCTCGTGTGACCTCTTCTCCATTCTGGAAAGAGGTTGCTTCTACTTCACAAATCCTTATAGTGTGATTCTGCGTACATATTATCTCTACGATCGCCACAGCATCCTACTCACTTGATCCTTTTCATATTTTGTAAAGTCTTTCTTTTTCACTTGTGACAGTTTTAAAGTCTATTTTTTAAAGATTTTCTTATTTTTATTTGAAAGGCAAATTTCAGAGAAAAGGGGAGAGAGAGAGAAAAAAAACTGTTTTCCATCTACTCCCGAATTGCTGCAATGCCAGGGGTATTTCAGGCTGGAGGTAGGAGTAAGGGAACTCCATCTGGGTCTCGTAGGTGACTGCAAAGCCCCAAGCACTTGCGCCATCCTCTGGTGCTTTCCCAGGCACATTAGCAGGGAGCTGAATGGGAAGGGGAACAACCAGAACTCGAAATGGCGTCTTTGGATTCCACAGTCACAGGCAGGAAACTAACCTGGCACTTACAAGGTAAGGATTTAACCACTTAGTCATTGCGCAGGACCCCATCTTGTCATTCTTTTGTCCCTCTTTCCTCTCTTATTATCAGTAGTGTTGCTGTTTTGTTTGTTTGTTTTTATAGTGACGTGCTTTGGCACTGTGTGTGTATGTACCTTTTTGGAGTATTTTCTTCCTGGTGACCATGGAACATAGATGAAATATCTTATGTGGTTTTAACAAACTACTTCAAACAAACAATGGTAACATTCAATAGCATATGAAGACTACAATTTTACTTCTCTTCACACATTATTTTGTTGTCATAATAAACCTTTTCATATCGTATATCCATCAGTATACTTTTAAAGATTTTCATACTTGTCTTTTACATTCTGTATTAGAATTAAGTGACATAGCATCACAGTTGCAGTATTACCGGGTCTTGCATTTGTCTATATGTTTGCCTTCACTAGTGTGATTTAGAGTGTCACACGCATTTTTATTGCTATTTATCTCTTCATTTCAGCTTGAAACATTCTCTTTGGCATTTCCTGTAAGACAGCTACAGAGCGGATAAACCTGGAAAGTCTTTATCTCTCCTTTGTTTTTGAGGGGCACTTTTACCAGATTCAATACCCTTGGTTGACACTCTGTATTTCGCTCTCAGTATTTTGAGCACATCAATGCCCTCCTTCCTGGACTGCGGGATTTCTTCTGAGAAACCCGCTGATTCTCGTACGAGACTTTCTATTATGTAAGATGTGACTTTTCTATTGCTGCTCTCAAAATTTTCCCCTTGCCTTCACTCTTGACAATTTGATTATAAATGTGTCTCTGTATGGATGTTTTTGAACTGATCCTATTTCTGACTCTGAGTTTATTAAATCTGAATTCACATCTTCTCTCCCAGATATGAGGGAATTTTATCCAGTACATAAACTTTCCATCCCTTTATTTCTATTTCTTGCTCTATGATTCTTCTATGAAAACATTGGTCTGCTTGGTGGCATTTCATATGTCATCAGGGCTTATTTATGCTTTTTTTTTTTCCAGTTTTACTCCACTGATTGAATAATTTCTAATGATTGGTCTTCAAGTTGATTATTTTATTTTATTAGGTTCCCGACCAAACTCCTCTAGTGAAATTTTCAACTGATATTTTGTATTCTTCAGTCTCAGAATTCCTGGGTTTTCAAATATCTTTTACTTTTTTGATTAAAAACTTTATTTGCGTCATGTATTATTTTCCTTGGCATATTGGGCATTGTTCCTTTGAATTCTTTGTCAAAAAATCTTCAATTACTGTCATCCTTGTGATTGTGTCATTTCCCCCTATTTCTTTAAATTTATGGTTATTTTATGTCTGTGATTAACAACAACAACAAAACAGGGCCCGGCGCAGTAGCCTAGTGGCTAAAGTGCTCGACTTGCATGTGCCGGCATCCCATATGGGCACCAATTTGTGTCCCAGTGGTCCCACTTCCCATCCAGATCCCTGCTTCTGCCCTGGAAAAGCAGTTGAGGACAGTCCAAAGCCTTGGGACCCTGCACCCACACGGAAGATCCAGAAGAAGCTCCTGATTCCTGGCTTTGGATCAGCGCAGCTCCAGCTGTCATGGCCACTTGGAGAATGAAGCATCATCGGATAGAAGATTGTCCTCTCTGTCTGTACTCTTCTCTGTATATCTGCCTTTCCAACAAAAAAAATAAATAAATCCTTTAAAAAAATGTCCATTCTACGTGGACTATATTCCCACAAGGAAAAGCTGTAATAGTCAGCTAAACCTGAAAGTATGGGGGTCTCCTAATGCTGTCTGTGACTATATCTTGTTTTCTAGTGCTTGTAGATTCCTAAGTAAAGGGACTTACTGATTTGTTGTCTCAGAAACTGGTAATCTCTTATTCCTGCTGCAGTCTTTCTGGTATACCCTGAGTTTTCTGGAATATCAACACATTGCATCTCTCTTTTGCCATAGTCTGCTGGCCTTCTAGGTGTCCCCTGCAGAATCAACCTAGGGTGTTTATGCAGGTCAACCAGAAGCCAGGGACTTAGCTAGCCCCTTTCCTACAAACACCTAAGCATTGAATGTTTGGCCTATTCTTTTTCTCTTTCCTTCTTCTCTCAAGTTGCTATGCCTGTTTGAAGGAGGGACTATGACTCATGTGGGAGGCAGCAGCCTGGTTTCTGTAGTTCCTGGTTTACTATAGTGTATCACAAAAGGAATTGGACCACATATTGTTTTTGCATCTATTTCTCAGGAGGAAGAAAGGTGGTTAGGGGCTTTCTGTTTTGCCAGACTTGCTGACATCACTCCCAGACCTTCACAGGTTTAATGAAACGAAAATAGGATCATTATGATAGAATCCAATCCAATACGATCAGTGTCATTACACAAAGGGAAACTTTGGATATGAACACACATGGAGAATAATATGAAGACTCACAGGGTGAGCATGGCCATGTGAGTAAGGTGATTGATTTCAAAAGTAAATTAAACATCAGAAGATAAAACAAAGAAGAATTTTCTCCTACAGTCAAACACAGAAAGCATGATCTGCCTGCTGATATTTTCATTCCAGGCTTCTGGGCTCAGAATACAATAAACGCCAGTTGCTTGACGGTATTCAATATCGAGGGCTTTGTTACAGCATCCCCAGGAAACAATACAGAGCTCTTTAACAATCTGAGCTTCCATCAATATTCCTTCTTTCCCACCAAGACACACGCATAGACTCAATCGCATCTGGGGGCTTTCTATCTTCTACCCAAGAAGAGAAAATGCAAAAACACGCGTGACAGTTGAGCTACAGTGGCCATAATTTTTCAGAAACTTCGCAAGCACATAATTGTTAACTTGATAATATTTTACCAAAACCAGATCATACAGATACTTGCTTATAATTCATAATCTGCTCAATATTCATCGCTAAGCCTGCCCCCTAACATCTGTGTGCTGAGAAATTGTCAACATTCTTTTCCTTCTGAATTTTTATTGTGATGAATATGCACATAGGAAGAATAGAAAGGAATTAAATTACAAAATTATACATAGTACAGTCCTGACATTTCATATGGTTAAAAATGCAAATGTATGGCTATCAGTAAAACATAAAACAGTGAAATAGTGAGCTGATCCATCAAATAGCAATGATGGTATTTCGTCAACATTTAAATACATTTTTCCATTAAAATAAATATCATTATACTTATTTTCATTTTTCTTGGATTCACACATGTCTAGCAACACTAGTTTTTCTGGTAGAGCAGTGTCAAAACAACTCAATATTCTACTATTTATATAAAACAAGTTCTAAAACTTCCTCACTTTCTTTTCATATACCTTGCCAAGACTAACAGCTGATTTTCTTGAGGAGGTCTGTTTTTTCACAAAGGAAGAAAAGTTTGACATTTCACAGAGAGTGGAGAAAAAGAAAACATTCAAGAGCCAAGTGATGGATTCCCATAATCCAACCTCAGCCTGTGTAATAAAAACATATGCAAATCCCAGCATTTCATCAACCTTTGAGGTCAAGACTGTAATGGTAAATGGTAAAGTACAAATGTCAGAGGCTGCTGTAATTAAAGTCAATCCCTTAATGTCAGTGAACATGGATGGATGTTGAGACTTTATCCAAATCATAACAATAAGTTGATATTGTGAGAACTTGTCAGATAGTTTTCTAAGTTCTAAAAAAAAAAAAAAAGAAAGACTGAGTTCCTTGTAGGATAAGCACTGCCCTGAGGCTTCTTGGAAGACACCAACACAAAATTTTGTACTTTAATATTAATCTTAGATTGAATTACAGGGCAGCATTAAGTAGACATATTCAAATTTAACCTTAAATAGACAAAGTAAGCATAGTCTTAAAAGAATGTATTTCTTGTTTAGGTAGCTTTTGAATTTACAGAGCAATTGGAAATGCAATCCTTAAAAGTGCATCAGAACAGAAAAACAGTAACTCCTGCCCTCCTGCCCCCATGCCTACCTGGGACGCGGTCTTTCAGTTTGTGTTCTTTATTAAGAACATTTGTCTTCATGCCAATCAACATGAGCATTTGGTTTTTAAATTCTGTGATAACTATATGGACCATTAAAAATACCAAAAGTAGCCACATAAAAATATTTACAATAAATGCCAGTTTACTTTAGGAATTTGATTTCTTTGTGTCATGGAGGCAGATTGTAATAATTGTTTTTTTGGCTGCAACCAGAGATCTTTAAAACTTCTATCCCGGGGCCTGGCACAGTGGCCTAGTGGCTAAAATCATCTCCCTGAACGCGCCAGAATCCCATATGGGCGCCGGTTTGAATCCTGGCAGCTCTGTTTCCCATCCAGCTCCCCGCTTGTGGCCTGGGGAAGCAGTTGAGGACCAGACAAAGCTTTGGTACCCTGCACCAGGATACCTGGAAGAAGTTCCTGCCTCCTGGCTTCAGATTGGTACAGCACCAGCCATTGCAGTCACTTGGGGAATAAATCATCGGACGGAAGATCTTCCTTTCTGTCTCTCCTCTGCTCTCTATAATTCTGACTTTACAATTAAAAAAAAAATAAGTCTTAAAAAAACCCTTGTATCCCATAAGTTCAGAAATCTCAAATCTAACTATCACTTAGGTAACTGCTTAGAGTCCTGCTGAAAGAAGTTGGTTTCTGATTTCTTCCACCAAATCCTGTAAGATAAAATTCAGTGGTCTCTTGATAAAGTACTTCTCCAATCCTACACTGCCTTGGGGCTATTTTCTATTCAGACACATCAAATAGAGTAACTTTTTCACTGGCAATGTGCCGTAAGGGACTATGCAAACTTAAAAGATGGAAACAATCTACATACACTGGTTTCCTCATCAATGATAACTGAAAATTCTTATTAAATTGAGGATTAAATCTTTATTAGTTTATGGGATTACTAGGCAATAAGAACAAGATATTGTGATTTTCAGGAAAATCTGTCCTAATTTTCCTTGAAGTAATGAATAGCCCTGAAACAGCAAGAAGCAACCAAAGAGCAAAAGAAGAAGGAAAAAGTCTCACAGTTTCTCTCATATTGGAAGCTCCATGAAAACCAAGCAGGGCTTTTCACTCCATCTTCTGACAGAGTGTCTGACACAGACTCAACACGCCATAAATAACTATGAATGATGGAAGGAAAGGAGTGATGAGTATCATAGAAGGTAATTCTACCAACATTTTGACATTTTCTTTTTTTTTCATTTGCATTCCATGGGAATCTTTTTAAAAACAATGTATGATGCTTCAAGTCATAATTTAAAATAATATACAACTTGAGAGTAGCAATACAGTACATTGCTAAACAAACATAAAAAGATAGCTGTATAACACTCTCATGATCTTGTATCCATGCTTTATTATTATTCAATGATTAGCAGCATCATTCAATAGTTAATATCATGTGCCTTATGGACAATAAGTTGATAGGAATGCAAAATGTCACAGCCAATAGGTAAACAGTATGAAGTTTCCGGAAAAAAGAAACAAAACGAAACAAAACAAAAATTCTGTTTGGTTCAGTAATACCACTTCTAGCTACACAGAATCTTGAAGATATATTTCACACCCATGTTCATTGCATCGTTATTCATAATTGAAACAGCCTACATGTCCACAAACAGATAAATGGATCAAGAAAAGGTACAATAGACACACAAGAAAATGTCATTTAATCCTTCAAAAGGATATCATACTATGTTCTACAGAAAGGATTAACCTTAAGGGTGTCAGCACAAATAAAACAATCAGGTCTCAGAAACACAGGGACTGTATGACTCTACTTGTGTGAGTTATTGAAAGTAATCAACTTTCCCATAGAAGAATACACTACTCCATACAAACAAAAAGTAGAAGGATGGTTGCTTTGAGCCAAGGGAAGGGAGAAACAGGGAGATGTTTGTAGCTACAGAGTTTCAGTGCTACACAATGGAAAAATTCTACATGCCTCTTGCAAAGCAAAGTGAATGCAGCCGACACTACTGAACTGCAGATTTTAAAAGGGATGATGGTAAAGTTTATGTTATGTTTTCATCATTTCTTTATAAGGACAATAGTTCTTATACTTAAACCTAATACTTTGTGAGTTACACAAAGAGGATTGTGGATTTAGCTTCTAAACCTAGTGATCTCCATATAAAACGAGTCTTACTGAGGACTGGACAGAGATTATTTCCAAATTTGCATTGGAAATTGATGCTAAATATGCATCACGATGTGCAAAGCCTGAGAGGGAAAGTCATTTAAAATAGATTAAACGATGTGAAATAAAACTTCCAAAAGCTGTAATTGAAAGTGTCAGAAACATTAGCTTTGAAACAAGTAACATTTAATCACACAGATTACACAGAAGCATATATTTCTACAGGTTGTTTTCTTCAATCAAATTTACATTTTAATCGGCTGAGACTTTTCATCACTTTTGGCTAGCTAGTGCCAGTTTGTCAGTATTTAAAAATTAAGGAAAGGACAATGTATTTTTAAGCTCAAAGACAAAGAAGATTAATTAGAAGACTTCAAGATTGTGTCTGAGAGTGGTGAAATTGAAGGACATTTTGTCTGTCTATACTTATTTAGTTCTGTGCAGTTTAAAAGTCACAATCATCATGTATATTCATAAACTGGCTCAGAGAACCACTAGATTGTGAAATGTTTCAGTTGGACACTTGCAAAAGGCAAGAAACTGATAAACCATAAAAGAATATTTTTCAAAATAAAAAAATGGGATGAAAATTTTATTTTGGTGTACATTTTTTTTTTTTAATTTTGGGAAATTCTTTGTGAACCATGACTCAAAATCAGCTAACCACAAAGACTCACAAATCTGATTTTCATAAAAGTTGCAAAACATTTCTATAACAACAATAACAAAACTTTTAAAAGAAAACCAGAAAACAAGTGACAACCTGGGGGAGAGTATTTGTAGCTCTGTTACAGAGAAATGAGCTGTTGAGAAAACGTCTGTAAGTATTGAAGCAGACTACTGATGTGGTGGCCTGGTGGATTAAGCTGCCACTAAGTGTAGTTATTTTTTAAATTTTTAAATAGGCTTTCAAGAGTTCCACTTTGACTTGTAGATACAACTCTTAGAGTATAATATTTCCTCCTCCATTCCTCCCCTACTTTATTACTCTCCTTTCACCTCTCTTTTCTTAATTGAGATAATACATTTTAAATTTACATTACAGTGAAATAATAGCTTAATACTTCACCAAATAACTTTAACAAGTAAAAAGCAAAAGAACCCTAATTTAGTGGTAATACAAAAAAAAGGGCTGTAAGCAATATTTACATGAGAAATCATCATTTCATCCACACATAGTAAATGTTAAAGTTATCATAGATCATTAAGACTGTAGCAGTAATAATTTTCTTAACCACTGCTTTGACAAAGATATAAAGGTTTTACAAAACTATGTTTGCAGTAATTCTGATAGGCATGTCCTCTTTTCTGTGTTTTTAAATTTAGCTCCCGGGCCTGGCGCAGTGGCACAGTGGTTAAGGTCCTCGCCTTGCACGCCCGGGATCCCATATGAGCGCCGGTTCTAATCCCCGCAGCTCCACTTCCAGCTCCCTGCCTGTGGCCTGGGAAAGCAGTCGAGGACGGCTCAAAGCTTTGGGACCCTGCACCCGCGTGGGAGACCAGGAAGAGGCTCCTGGCTTTGGATCGGCATAGCATTGGCCGTTACGCTCACTTAGGGAGTGAATCATTGGATGGAAGATCTTCCTCTCTGTCTCTCCTCTCTGCATATCCGCCTTTCCAATAAAAATAAATCTTAAAAAACTAAATTTTAGCTCCTACATAGAAAGAATGTGCGATATTTACCTCTCTGCCTTATTTCACTCTAATGTTGTACAGTCGGTGTAGAATTTTTGAAATTCAGGGATATAAAAGGTCTTCAAAAAGTTCATTTAAAAAAGCGTATCTAGAATGATGCATGGATTCCAAAATATTTTGCAGAAAAAGTTCTCAGCAGTCACAGCATATGAATGCTTTTCTTTCCTCACTAAATTGATAGCTCTCTTCTGCTCACTTAAAGAAAGTGCTCCATGTCTTCTTTTAAGACCATCTTAATTGTCAGTATCACTGCTTTTGCACCCTGGGCATTTTAAAAAGCAAGGGTGATTTGAGCACAGTCCTGCAATAAATCAGCAATGCAGCAGACAGCTATGAGACAACCAATGAGCAGATGACGTCCACAACGTAGATAAGTTGCACAAAAAGACTTTTTTGCCTGCGGTGGGGCAGGGCAAGGCTATTGGCACAAGACTTCAAGACTCTACTGTATGTCATTTAAAACATAGTTGTTGTTTATTCTGGAATTTTATATTTAAGATGCACACTCAAACACACGCACATATAACCACAGTGGACCATGGTTAACTGAAACTGCAGAAAACAAAGCTGTAGATGAAAGAGGACTGTTGTAGTTCAAAAATATGATACTTGAGGCTTGATTAACATAAGAGTAATTTTGTAGTTCCCCATTCCATATCAATAATAATAAATATTAAAAATTGAATTATCTTGGCAACAAAGCCATTTAAATATTATTGATAAATCAAGTATGGTGTTTGACTGTACCAGAGATCAGGCAAGCAAAATTAGAAAACAGAATTCTGGTCCTGGCATGGTAGCCTAGTGGCTGAAGTCCTCGCCTTGCCTGCACTGGGATCCCTTATGGGTACTGGTTCTAATCCTGGCAGCCCTGCTTCCCATCCAGCTCCCTGCTTGTGGCCTGAAAAAGCAGTTGAGGATGGCCCAAAGCCTTTAGACCCTGCACCAGTTTGGGAGACCGGAGGAAGCTCCTGGCTCCTGGCTTCAGGTTGGCTCAGCTCCAGCCGCTGCGGCCACTTGGGAGTGAATCATCAGAGGGAAGATCTTCCTGTCTCTCCTCCTCTCTGTATATCTGACTTTCCAATAAAAATAAATAAATGAATATTTTAAAAAAGAAAGCAGAATTCTTTCACCTTAGACCTTGCTCCCCTAACTTCTTTTGCTCCTACAAGTTCCTACAACTTGGATGAGAATGAGTTTATCAGATAGCTTTTCTAGATAACAGCCAAAAGAACAATCTTGGGGTAGGCACCAAGGGTGTTTAAAATGAGTCCAATCCTTATTGTGTCTAAAATATAGAAGGGCCATTAAAATGCAATTACACAGGAAGGACTTAAATATGGCCATCTAAACTGCATAAGGGATATCTGAATGAGAAATGCAGAATTCGGTATACTGAGAGTAATTGATGTTGCCACAGTAGTGGATGCAGATTGATGCTGCAAGTTCACACTTAGTGAAAGAAGCATGGACTTTAAGGAGCTGTAACATTTAAATAGTATGTACTTTGAAAGTGACATGGAGGATAAAACATTTGCTGTTATGAACACTCAGTTTGAAACTGTGGGATAGGAATAATAGGGCAAGTCCACTGAAAAGGACCAAGTAAGACCCACATCTCAGGGACGTTTCAGATTTCAGCTCAGACAAGACTGCAAGAGGTTTCCAGTAAAAGAAGTTAAAGATTTCAAAATGTGGTTTAACTCATTCAGTGCTGCAAGGCACAATAGGCAGTTTTCAAATGAAAAAGGGGATGGGGAAGAAAAGGAAGTGCAATAGACAATGTAGTTTTGGTCGAGTGAAGGTATTCACACAGCCACAAAACAGCATGTGGGGCGAGAACAGGAGAAAGGAGGGACACTCAAAGAGTTTCTGATGCTTTGGATTGGAACGGAAAATGAAGCAGGATTTTCTGTCTTCATCATTGCTGCAAGCATTTGCTCTCAACTTTCACAAACATTCAACACAGCAGTGCTCATCAGCAGATGGGGCATCCGAGGTACCATCCGTTGAGATCTGTCGTCATGCCCACTTTAGCATCTCTTCTTTTCCTCTTGTACTTCATCATCCATTTTCAAACAATACGTATTTATTGGAAGTTTACAGTTCCAGGTAGCTGAAAACTCTAGATGAAGCACATTTTCTGCCTGTTTTGCTCAGAACAGTAATTTGAGTGTAATTATCTCAGCCAAGAAAAAAAAAAAAAGGCTAGGAGACAGCCGTGCAAAGCAACACCCGCAATCGGAAATAAATTAAGCTTTTCAAGTATCAGTGCTTGATGAGTAAAGATCTTAATGCAAGTTGAAACACGAATCCCATTTGCTGTTCCTCACAAATTTTCCGTGACAGCATCTCACTGCTGTCAAGTGCGGCTGTGCTGAACTATCAGGTGAGAAAACAGAAGTGACAATGGAGTTGGTGATAGACGTTAGAGAAAAAAATGCCTGCACAATTATTATTCCAGTCATTAAAACATCCGCATGGAAGAGCAGAACTGCCACATGTTTATCATCTACTTTCTGTTCAGCCTCCACTCACTGGGTGAGGAGGAAGTGTCCTCCTTGGGGATGAAGCCCTTCTCTGCTTCCCTACACTCTGTCTTCTCCAAAGAGAACACTCCCTCCTCACCCAAAGGCTCAGTCAATAGACTACTGGGATTTATAAGAGACTTGGGCAGGACAGCAGGATACAAAATTAATGAAAACAAATCCATGCCACAAATAATTCCACGGCTGAGAAACTCCCCTTTAAAATAGTGGAGAGGAATCTTAAATACCTAGGAATTAAGCTAACTAAGTATGTAGAAGAACTCTATGATGAAAATTATAAGACATTTAAAAAGGAAATAGAAAAAGACATTGAATACTGGAGAAACTTGGCGTGTTCCTAGATTGACAGGATCAGCATCATCAAAATGTACATATTACTAAAAGTAATATACAGATTCAATGCAATCCCAATCAAAATCCCAACAACATTCTTCTCGGAAATAGAAAAGAAGATACAAAAGTCCTTCTGGAAACACAGGAGAACATGAATAGCCAAAGCTATCCTGAAGAATAAAAATCAATCTAGAGGAATCACAATTCCAGACCTCAGGACATACTACAGAGCAGTGGTCATAAAAACAGTCTGATACTGCTACAGAAACAGAGAAGAAGGTCAATGGAACAGAATAGAAACACCAGAAGGGAGCCTACACATGTATAGACAACTGAGCTTTGACAAATTCAACATAATATTCTTTGAATTAAAGATATCACTTAGAGTATGAGATGTAAATAAAATTATTCTGTTTATTATCGTTGTGTAGTAAAAGCCTATTTATAGTTCACAGCTTATGACATATCTTTTCTCTACCCTCACGGGCAGAAAGAGCATGGGGTCTTACACAATTATATATGTACCGATATTCAACATATATGTACACATCAATCATTTGAATAATCATACACCAATATTCAATTCTGAGACTTAAGTATATGTACACTTACTTGATAAATATTTGTGTAGGCAATGAGATCTATGATAGGAGTCAAGTCTACTCAGGCATGCTTCTTCCATCCTCCTTAGAATTCTGCAAAATTTCATACAGTCTTTTAGCATGTTATCTTCAAAGTTTCAGCCATAATTAGTTTCTACTGCTCTTAATGAAAGAACCCTGATACCACAGGCATTTTCAAGGGCAGCCAGAAGCCAATGCGACTACCAACTGAGGAAATGCCAATCACGTACACAGAGGTTTCAATACGAGTTCCAAAGCCTAAGTCGTCAGGGAAGATGTGCCAAAGTATAGGGATTAGTTTGTGATCATTTCTTCTCATTTGGACTAGTTGGTTACGATGACTAATAATCACGCTGTAAATGTACAAGTGAGGTATAACATAACTAAGATTCAAAGGGAAGTGAGCGAGGGCACTGTCCGATGAGGGACACCAGTGAAGTGCAGAGGGACTCCCGGAGAAGTGTGGTGGCATCTGCAGCAGCGAGGCAAGATGAATAAATAATTCAAAAGCATGAGGTTAGGAACTTGGAGCAGCTACTAATTCCAAAGCACAGTGTTACTGAGGAGGAACAATGAGAAGCCAAAGTTGGAAAAACAGGTTGCTGCTAGAGAGCCAAAGAGTTTTGATGTGCAGTAGCTATTCTGATTTTGAAAATAAGGTTAATATCGCTATTCTCTGCAGAGAACCCTGAACCTCTGTGCGAGGTGAGCGTGACAATCACTCATGAATTTCTATAATGGACCCCTCTGCTAAGGGCACAAAGGGCAGTTTGGAAAGGTTTGCTATATCTGTCGACACAAGCAAAGGCTGTCAAAGGCCTTAGACGTTAACCAATGGGATGCTACTAAAGGTTGATGAACATGGACAGAAATTTATCAGAACAAATCAGCTGCATCAATAGTTTGGAAGTGAATCAATGGAATAAAGGAAAGTAGGCTGGAAGCTGGGGAAATATAGAAACTTGCTTGTAAACTCACACAAACAGGCCAGTGGTGCAGGACAGAGAATCCAGAAACAGATGCACACAAAGAAATGTGGAGGGGAGGCCGGTTCACAAAAACAAGTGTAGAACCTCACAGGCCACTCTAGTACTGAAGCACCTAGTTTTAAACTGAACAAAAACAGCTGAGATTTTTAGCTTTACAAAAGTTAGAGAGGCCCATTCAGATGTCTTTGAGAGTCTTTTTTTTAATTTATTTTTTTTAATATTTTTATTGTCATTACTATTTCCCATGACACTGTTTTGTAGGTACAGAGATTACCCCCTCCACTTCCTCTTTTCCCCTTCCCATTCTTCCCCCACAAGCAGTTCTCCTCCTATTATTACAATAGTATAGACCTTCAGCAACAGTCACAAGTTCAAATGTATGACGGCATTATAGGTATAGACAATGGTAGAACATCTAGTACCATATTATCAAGGTGTATTTAACAGTTTCATCTGAAGTCCTCTTTACTGGAGAGTAGAGGTGCATGCCGCAACATATCCTCACTTCCTGGCATGCTAGTCTCCACTACACAGTTCATCTGTGAGAATATCTGTGTACAAATGTTTACCTACACATGTATTTCTTTTATATCTTTTATGAATGTTACCTTATATCAGAGAGACCATATTATATTGGTTTCTTTGGGATTGGCTTATTGCACTGAGCATAATGATCTCCATTTTGTTGGCATAGGGGTAACACAGTTTCTTTATTTGGTCACTGTTTGACAGTAATCTGGGTTGTTTGCATGTTTTTAGACTGTAGTTTGTGCTGCTCCAAATAGAGAGAATCACGGGTCACCTTGTCAGATTTCGCTTCCTCTGGGTCTAGTCCCAGGTGTGGGACAGCTAGATCATACAGTAGATCAATTTTTAGTTGTCTATGCACTCTCCTTACTCACTAGCTGTTCTAGCCCATATCCTCACCAATAGTGGAGTGGGGTACCTTTTTCACCGCACCCATGCCAGCAGGTATTGTTATTAAAGATCTGAATGTAGGCTACTCTCATTCGAGATAGGTGGAAACTCAATGTGGTTTCTATTTGTATCTCCCTGAAAGCCAGAGAGCCTGAGCATTTTTTCATATGTTTATTAGACATTTGAATTTGTCCTTTTGAAAACTGTCCGATCTTCCTTAACTCATTTCTTCACAGGTTGTTTGCTTTAGTGCTGTTGAGTGTCTGAAGTTCCTTGTAAACCTTGGACGTTGGCCCATACCTGTTGTGGAGTGTGCATAGATTGTCTCCCACTCTTGGTTTTGTTGATCATTTCCTTTGCTGTATAGCGGCTTCTAAGAGTGACGTAGACTCACACACTTGCTTTGGTTTGACTGCCTGTTCCTTTGGTGACTTTTCCCAATCTTTGCCATTGACACTACCTTGCAGAGTGCTGCCGGTATTTTCCAGTGATAGCAAACTATCGTTTTAGGGTGAAGAATTACTTCCTTCATCCACTTAGAGCTGATTTTTATATATGGTGAAAGTCAAGGATCTGGTTTCTTACTTCTGCAAGTGGATATCTAATTGTTTGAACAATTTTGTTGAAGAGATCAAACCTTTTCCCTGGGTTATTTTTAGTTGTCTTATCAACACTTAGTTGGCTGTACATGTGTGGGCTCACTTCTGGGGTTTCTATTCCATTCCATTGGTCTTCTCTATTTTGACACCAGTACGGGGCATTGAGATTGTCACTGCAGTGCAGTGTGTCTTGAGGTTTGGAATTGTGATTCCTCCCGCTTGATTTTTATTCTTCAAGATAGCTTTGGCTGTTCATAGTCTCTTGTGCTTGTGAATGAATTTGTCCATCATTTTTTCTAATTCTGACAAGAACGCTGTTGGGATTTTGATTTGCACCACATTGAATATATTTATTTATTCTGATGATACAGACATTTTGATGATGTTGATCCTACCAACTCAGGAACATGATAGATTTCTTCAAGGTGAGGACTTGAGCCACTTGGTTATTGTGCTGGACCTGTAGATAATTTTTTTGTAAATCATAGCTCTTATTCAATTCGACACAAAGCACTGCTTCCCTGGTTCTGCTAGTTCATACCAATCACACTGAAAATTTTTAAAAATTTCAAATTTGAAGTGTTGAAAACTAAATGTGAAAGCTGTCTAGAACCTCAAGGTGACAGTCTTGTAAAACTCACTTTTTCTTTAGTTATAACTGGGACCTACACTTACCCACAAATCACAATATTTGACCAGATTCAAGAGGTGATGGCACAGTGGCCTAGCGGCTAAAGTCCTCGCCTTGAACGCGCCGGGATCCCATATGGGCACTGGTTCTAATCCCAGCAGCTCCACTTCCCATCCAGCTCCCTGCTTGTGGCCTGGGAAAGCAGTCAAGGACAGCCCAGGGCTTTGGGACCCTGCACCTGCATGGGAGAGCCAGAAGAAGCTCCTGGATCCTGGCTTCGAATTGGCATAGCATCGACTGTTGCACTCACTTGAGGAGGGAATCATCAGATGGAAGATCTTCCTCTTTGTCTCTCCTCCTCTCTGTATATCTGACTTTCCACTAAATAAATAAATCTTAAAAAAAAAAGAGGTGATGGTTCTCACCCGATTGTCACTGAGGTAAGTAAAGTGCCCAAATTGTCTTGCCAAGTCTAGCATCTCCTCTCTGCATTTCTGAACTTAAAAGCATTTTCTGCGGCTTCCCCAGAAGAGAGGGTGCAAAAAGAGAAGTAAAAGTGCGAACTTCTTCAAACCTTTTATAATTATCTAACTCAGAATTTCAAATTCTATGAACTTTCCCTTTAAGAGAGTTACAAAGCAGCTATTGGATTTTATAAACATCTGAGGGTCCTGTGTAGACCCTGCCTAGTATTGTTCTTTTTAAACCATCTATTTTCTAGTTTGTAGCATGGTGTTAAAATGATTGATTGAACAAATAAGTTTATAGTGGTTGAAGAAAGTAATGCTTACCCAGCTGAACCAAGTACAAATCATACATCATTTTGCAACACTAAATCTTTGGCCCATTGGAAAATAAATAAAATAAATAAAAAATAAAAAGCCACATGCCCACAATTCTTAATGACAGCATGGAGGGAAGTAGGTGATTTTTGCATCAATCAAATACTGCTGTTTTTTGCAGAAGCAATTCCCAGGCCTCTGTGATGGTAAGCTGTCGGCAGACACCTCACTTCTTTCTGGTGGCTTCCAGCACATTTGCAGTAGTACAAACACATCTTTCATCCTTAATACACTTACAACTGAAGATAAAAAAAAAGGACAATGCACTATTATCACAAGCTATCCACATCATTCGTCTTGAAACACTACTGAAGCAGCTTGAGCTTTAACCACACGAAGAGATTTCAAGTCAGTTCCATACACGCTCATTGAGCACCTGTATTTTCCAGTTGTGTGGCTGAGTTATAGAAATAAATAAGACTTGACAGAGCCCTGTGCAGCTTTTTTTAGTCATTTGAGACACACAAGGAATAGACAAGGAAGAAATGACAACACAGCTAAATAAATGAAACAACTTATGTGCCTCCTAGAGACAGAAAGGAGATTCTTGGAGGGTGGCTGCTGGGGGCTTCTTCCCTACCAGCAGAGGACCCTGCCTGGAGGCAGTGATGATCTGTCTAGACTGGAGAATCAGTAATGCGCATGGCTGAGGATGCTGGGCAGAGGCACTTGGGGCAGAGGGATCCACATGTGCTGAGGGGCGAGCAACTGTACTGGAGTTAATATAAACCCTTAGGAAAGAGAGGCGAAGTTCAATCACTGTGAAGAGTGAAGGGGGCCAGAAGGGAGCATCTTAAGCCTTGCACAATGTGCCTAGATCTTTGCTTATCCAAACCTTTAAAAGGGCAGCCATTCCCTCCTCCTCTCCACTGCAAAACGCACTTGGTTTTGTCTATTTGGGTTCTACCAACTAGTTAGAAAACCTGCTAAACAGCAAAGGCAGAACTTTCTTTCCAAATGAATATTCTTTATTTCCCCCCAAAGAAATTTGCCTGCTAAACTCAGAGTCAGCACCGTGTGACCAAGCACTGGCAGGTTTCTTTGGACTCTCACTTGCTGTGGAAATTGAGCACCATATATTCACCACAGCTTCTGGAGCGCAGTGTTAGACCACAAATACTGCTGCTGTTATTATCATTCTTATGGTAGTCTCTTAGCATAATGCCGCTTTATTGCCAATTAGATAAATGAGCCACCTCAGTGTAAATCTCTACAACTAAGCCCGTTGGCAAGTAGGTTGAGTCCTGGGAAGTAAGCGGCACTCTAGGATCCTGGAGATGTACCAGAGAGAGAAGCACCAAATAACTAAGACAGGAAGTTCCCTGTTCCACTTACCCCATTGCCCCCTTCTGGCAGGAACTCTTAAGATCCCTAATTGTGTACAACATCCCAGAAGGCTCTGTGAAAGTTCTCATCCCATCCTGATGGAGAGCATGGAAAATGGTGGACTCTCAACTCCCACCTGTGCCCAGGCTTTAGGAATCTGGGTTTTCAGTTCTTCTCCCTATACTGTTCTCTGCTGCAGCATCTGATAAACCCTTGGGCCTGAAATCCACAGGGTCCACTGAAAATCACTTTTTTGGCAAGATCTTAGTCTACTTCTTCCCTCCAGAAATATTTTCTTAAGTAACCTGAGCTATTTTTGTTTCCATCTTGCATCTTAGAAGAAAATTAGAAGTTGAGGTCAAAGTGCCCTGATGTGACTATCAAAGCTGATAACCCGAGCATGAATATCAGCAAAGCAGAGGAAGGAAAGTCCCCGGATGCTGCTATTCCACTATAATTGTGTGTTTGGACATAAATATCTGTAGGATGAGACTGCTCAGAATTCTCACCGTGTTTGCCATCCTGGTCTTAGGAAGCAGCAAATACCTAGGTATCTATCAGAAATAAAAATGCCTGAGTCATTTCTTAAATGGATTATGCACTGACACAATGAAAGCCCCTGCCAGCCTGTCCAGCTCCTGCTTGTTACTCATGGCCCTCACACACAGATGCTGCAGGCAGGAGGTCCCTGGGAAAGCCAAGCTCCAACAGCAAACATCACGGAAAGCACTTTGCAAGTTAAACTCTGTGACTTAGCCAGCAGCGCTCCAAGTCCCTGGTCACAAAACATCAACAAATATTTGATGTGTGTCTAGTTTGTACACAGAAGTGGTTAAGCACTATATAAGATGCCAAAGAGTAAAACGGTGCTCTTTGAGATCTAGAATTTTATGATGATCCTCACAAGAGGGAAGGTCACAGAAATGACCACACCAGACCAAGCACAGACAACAGAGCTAAAGCGATGTCACGCCACTGACAACCCTGAAGC